>NC_041010.1:17379238-17525613 GCF_004193775.1 Glycine soja | reverse complement strand
TGTGCATTTTTTTCAACTTTGATCATTTGAATATTAAACTTCAGATTTCAAAGCTCATTTAGAGCACAAAATTTTGTGCTCTTCTCTCCATCTCCCTTCATTCATCTCCTTCTTCCTCCAAGCTCTTATCCATGGCCTCCTATGGTGGTGAGCTTCTTTCTAGACTCATCTTCTCCTTGAAGTGGCGTCTCCTCTCTCTCTTCCTTCTCCATTCCGCTGCCATTTATCTTCCAAGAAGCAAAGGAATCCATTGATGAAGAAGATCCTAGGCCTACAAGCTCCAATGGAGCTTGCATTACAAAATTAATAACTATCCTGATGCAGGTGGTATCCAAAAAAAATATTATGCTTATTAATAAGTTTTAATTTTTAATACATGGAAACAAAATTGTTTATTCAATGTGTTACATATGTTACCATTTGCAGGTGCTATCTCAAGTAAAACCAGATCAGAAAAACAAGTTCATAAATGAATTACAGAAAATAAGAACATTGTAGCAGAAATTGAACTCGAAAAAGCTCCATTAACTCAAAACCAAAATGCAGAAAAGGAAGAAATTGGCACTGACCCGTTTGCAGCCCAGTAGCTGTTGTTCAGCAACAACTAATTTGTCACCTGCGTCTTCCCTACAACCACCATCAGGAAACATCAGACCAACATTAGAAACAAACATTAGCAGTAAAAGAACTTCCCTCACACTTAGTTATTTTCAATGCCATTCTTAAAGTTTTCCCATTTATTTATAATTTTGACGGCAGTTATATGATTGATTCGTTTTCTATATTTTTATGTTTATCTTAAAACTCAAATGTTGGATGTTACTGGGTCTTTTTCCCAAACCTACAGCTAAAGAAAGTAACTATGGAATTGTTAAAAGTGTGAACTTTATATAAATTACTAAAATTAGTGTATAGAATAACCACGAACGTTATTGACTGGGTTTGTTCGAAGCTTAACCTAATAAAAGCTTAAAAGATGATTAACCTAACTAACTACAACCTTCACTAACCTGATTTTAGCAAAAGTGATCTTCGAGTCGTGAAGTTCGAGCCACTTCGAGTCAATATACTTCTTCACTCTTTCGTCGGGTTCGAGTCACTAGCTTCAAGCCGTGAAAGAAGATGAAAACGCTGCTGGGAACTTCAAGTGGGGTTGGTGTTAAAAGAAGGACGTGAAGCGGCTAGGTTCGAGTTGGGTTGGTCAAGCTAGGTGCAAAGGAAGAACAACGAAGAACAAGGCTAGGGTTTGAGTGGGGTTAGCAGTCAAGGTGCAAAGGAAGAAGGAAGAAAGGTTAGCTAGGAGTGAAATTTGAAATGCCGAAAAGTAACGAGACTAAACCCCTTCAACTATTTTTTTTTATTTACGACGGTTATTTAATAGAAACCAGTGTAAATTTCATTATACAAAACATTCTAAGGCGGTTTTGAATAACCGCCTTAGAATGTGCATCGTGAATTGCAATTTTCATTATACAAAATATTCTAAGGCGGTTTTGAATAACCGCCTTAGAATGTGCATCGTGAATTGCAATTTTCACCACGATATTTACAAAATTGCCTCCGAACCACTTTCTAAGGCGGTTCCAGTTATAACCGACGTAGAAACAGTGCCGTAAAAGACCCTTTTTTTAGTAGTGTGATAAAAATGTAGATAGAAATATAAAGTGTTCAATGATATATATATATATATATATATATATATATATATATATATATATATATATATATATATATATATATATATATATATATATATCATTGCACACACTTGAAATCAACACAAAAATTCAAACTATGCAAATACATGATGGAGTTCAGTGTATCATATGCGCAATTGTGTCATAGTCTAGTTGATATTCTTATATATATTTGAAAATTGTTAATTGATTAGTTTAATTTAAAATTTATAAGCTATTTAGCTTATAATTTAGTAAAACAAACTTGTTTAACAAACATCTTAATTTAAACAAATACTTATATAAATGAGACAAATAATTTAAGAGGTAGATCATTTGACGTATAAAATATACACAATTTTTGTTGTTAAAATGTGCAAATTAATGTATGATTAGATGATATATACAAGAAAATTATAATAATGGAAAATTTGAATATTTTTGAAAAAAAGAAATTTTCAATTGAAAATTAAATACATACCTCAGTTTTTTGTTTGTCAACAGCATCATCACAACCAATGTCGTAATTAGTAAGAATGCTAAAGTATAATGGTGTTGCATGTATATGTATCAGAATACATTATTAATATTAAGCATAAGAGAAATAATCTATTATAATTCCATCCTTAATAAATAATTACTAAGTTTCCTAACATAAACTAATCTGAAAATTATACAAAAATTTGAATGTATTTGTTACACCAATATAGTTTTATATTACCCATTTTACTTTTTGTAATAAACACTACCAAGTATTTTAATATTATTTTTTGAAAAATAAAACATAAATACGACTAAATTTAATATTTTTTGTTGATAAGGTCATATATTAATGATCAATAAATCAGAATAATTTATTGTGAAATATATAGGGATGAGAAAGTTTAGGGGATGGCATACATACCATTCCTTGCACTGTATTACATAATTGGATTGATTTTTTTTCTTTGCTTTTTATGATTTTGTGCATTGCAAAACATTTGTTTTGAATATTTTTTTTTTCTATTTTCAAAAATGAGAAATAACTAAAATTATATTTATGAAAATTTAACTATAATTGAAAGAAATAAAAAGAAATTCTCTCCATCTCTATTATACTTAGATACTAATCTTATTTGAGCATATATATTACAATAATAATTTTATATTCTCGTCATAGATTTAGCTGATAAGTTTATGAAATATTTTAAAAACAAAAATATTGACTAAGAATAATTGTATCAATTTTTATAATATATAGTAAGCTGTAAATGAGTAAATACTTTTGTAAAAGAAAAGTCTTATGGGCTTAAATATTTGCTTAGTCCTTATAATTTAATCTTTTTTTCTTTAGATCTCATTTTTTTAATTTATATAAATTATGTTTGTTTTATTCTTTGTTCTTAAAGTACTTTAGATAATATTTTTTTTATTGTTCATAGTATTATCTAAATTAAAACTCTTTAAGGACAAAAAATAAAATAAACATACATCAAACATATGTGAGAGGCCTATGACCTAACATACATCAAACCTTAGTCACATTAGAACTTTTGAGAAAATAGATCAAGCCAAAGCTTCTAATAAATCTTATTTAGTTAAACCCTGATTCATTTAAAAAGCCTCTTAGACCTAATAGACTGATTTATTTGAAAATTATAAATAATTATTCATTGTTATTATTATTATTATATATATTAAATTTTTGTAATTTATTGAATCTTTTTAAATGTTAATCATGTTGGTCTACATAGAAAGTAAAGTTAGAGTTTATAACTAAATTTATTGAAAAATAAGTTTGTCATTTTTAAATGTCTTATTGCAAAAACATTTTAAAATAAAATTTAAAATATGCTTACATCATATAAATAAGTTTGATTTGATTCTTATAAGACTTCACATACATATTTTTATTTTTATCTTAGTATTAAATTGTGACAAATAAACTTGTAGGTTAGAATAGATTTTTATGTAGGTTAGACTTAGATTCTTAACAAAGTTTAGGAGAGATAATAATCAAGTCAGACTCTAATCATATAGTATTAGTCCAGAGTAACCTTAAGCCTAACAAAGCCTAATAAATACTCGATTTATTTTCACCCCTAATCGCATTGTACTAAAAATGCAGTTGAACCTAAATTTAATTAAGCATTTTATAAGATTTAAATTTTAAACATATTTTAATTAAGTAATATGTTTCATTATACATTATTATAATTCTGGTAAAAAAAAGTACACTTTTATAATTGTTAACATGCAGTAGAAGAAATAATACTAATCCTAATCTATTCTGATCTAAGAAATAGTGGGAGAAGGTCCCATCATTCATAACCATGAATGGATAATCCATAATTCGCTAATCTATCCATGCAAGAATTACCCTCGTGATATATGTGAGAAATTCCTGAAATTGGTGATAGGAAAAAATGGCATCACACAATTCAACCATCTGTTTCGAAGGCACTAGTAGTGAATTATGGGAAGAACAAAAGGCCTGAACCACTAACAATGAATCACATTCCAGGAAACCTATTCCAGCACTATCTCCATAACAAGAATTGCTGCCATGATCAGTTCCTCATGGAAGAATGAAGAGATACTTAAATAAGAGGCAAAACATGGCCCTATGGTTTTAAATAGCGGTCCGACCCCACAATTGGGGTCGCATGCAACTGCACCGCGATTACAGTTGTGATCGAATCTACTCTATTTTTTTGCAACATAAAGATTTTCCGGCTTAATGCAAAGCAATCCCAATTGCAACCACAACTACAATTTAAAACCATGGTTGATCCCTACAAAGCCACGACTGCAGTTTCTAAAAATGGAACCACTTGCAGCATGACTTGGGAAGCCTCTCTTTGCCACATCTGAATTACATTTTAGCTCGCCATAGTGTTGGGTAATCAACACTCTCTCAAATAAAATTATCCATACCCACAACAGATTAGTAAGAACACAACAAAGATTATACTGTAGGAAAAATAATAACAAACACATAAATTTAACGTGGTTTAACATTTCTTACTTGCGTTCATGAAACTGTCTAAAAAAGTATTTTACTATCACAAAAATGACTACAAAATTGTAACTCACCTCAAATAATGTATCACTCTACAAACCCAAGTACCTCATTCAATAGTTACAAGAAATGATAACACTCTCATACAAAGACATTTTTCTCTCAATAAAATGACTTTATCTTAGGATCTCTCTTCTCACACATTCTTTCTTCATGTGTGCTGTTTCTCAACTAATTCTGTTTTCTATTTATAGTGAAGATTGTTATCAATTATAATAAATAAATTCTCTTAAAAGTTGAAACAAAAATAACTTTAAATGCATCCATTTAAATAAACTTTATCTAAAATGCAATTTTCCATTTTGCATTTAAACCACATAATGATAAAAATTTAATTCTTAATATGCATGCATCTTATCTTCTGACATAAAACTCTATCCATAAGGAGGCAGGTACCAAGTAACTGGAAAAAGTTTGGGGGCTTTCAGCCATATAGATAAAGCCTTTGGGCTACATGCGACCGTGATTTAAGCTGCAATATCAAGATAATTTTAACTTTCTATAATCGCAATTGAAATCACAATGGCCGCATTTGTTTGTGATACGTGACTCCTTGATTGTTATTTAAAATTAAAATGTTAATAAAAATTACTAACATATTCATCCAAAAAAAATACTGAAATTATGTCTAATAATGATAACTTAGTCTAATCTATTCAGCATGATCACGTTGACAATTAATTTTATGACAAATTCGTCATTTTGTATCACGTATGTTATTTTATTAACAGTAATAAATGAAAGTTAATGATTGGATAAATTTTTTATATTTTTTTACACATTTGGTTGTGATTTAATTTACTTTTAATATATAGATAAATATGCTAATATAGAATTTAAGGCTGATATTATATTTATAGTAATGATATGCCAACGTAAGAAAATTTATATAAAAAAATACATTAATATAGATACTAATATAATTAGGAATTATACAAATATATAAATAAGTACATTTATATCATCTATAAATGCTGATATCTACAAAATTAATTTTTTTTGGTCAAAATCCATACCATCAAATTTTTCATATAAATGATAATACCTGAATACTTATTTAAAATCCTGCAACACATTCAAATGTTTATGAATATGATATTCAGAAATTGATAAAAATATATAAATAAATTAAACTCGGGAGAAAATAATAATGTAGCATTTAATCCTATTAATGTAATATTTAGTCAAATATTTAAATAAATATGTTTTTTTTCCATATAGTGTGACACAATTTTGTTAATTATTGTACCCTCCTATTCATTTTACACGCATATGCCCACTGTGCAAGCAAACCATTGGTGACTAACATCCATTCCTACATGGTAGAACCCATGAATTGATCATTTTTTTTTTTGTTAATGAAACTGTGCGTTCTCTTGCAAAACATTTATCTTAAATAAATAAAAAAGTCTATGGAAAAAATAAAAACGGAAGTTCGTTACGTATAATAAGTCTCAAATTAAATATAATTAAGGAATTAACTGTTACCCAATAAACAAAATAAATTTCGAATGAATTAAATATTATTAAAGAATTAACTTCTTGTCTCCAAATAAATCACAAACTTCTTTTATTATAATAAGGGTTTCTACGTTATTCCATATTTATGATGTTGTTGAGGTCAAAATAAATATATTGTTTTATAACCTATACTTATGTTATTAGTTTTTTTTTTAAATTAAGATGTTGAATTTTCTGTATACTTTAGTTTTCCATATGCATATAATTTTTTTTTATTTTTTTGCATATAGAGGTTAACCGTTAACACAATGTAACGACTCATTGAAGTTATATGAAATTATGAATTAACTCAGATGAAAGACTTTAATTTTCTTTATTGTGCAAATAATTATACTTAGTTTTATTTCATTTTTAGTTTCATTATTGTTTTCTTCTATGTCTTATTTTTTCACTCTACAACACTGAGTACGAATTATGTGCTTCTCATATCTTTCAGCCTTACTAAAGATCCACATTGAAACCCTTTCTCTTCATGATGATAAAATTGCAAAATAAATTTTTAAATAAAATTAGCAATTTTATAAAAAAAGAAAAAAAAACAACGATAAAAAATACGTTAACAAAGTTGATATTGCAATTCATTCATAAATGAATGGGGGAAGTGGGTGTTATGGGATTATGAATGTAGTAGCTTATAAAATTATTCGTCACACTCCATTTATGACATCAAGGCTCTTAGTAATTAAGGATTAAAGAAGGATAAAATAGGAATTAAATGGTAATATACAAAGGCCCATATCAAAGAGTTTGGTTATACAATGAACATTAAATAAATTTAAGTTTTGGTATGTATTTAATTTTTGTTGATTATGGGTTGAACATGTGAAGTTGATTGTAATGAGCTTCTGAAAGAAATTCTTCAACAAAGGTTCTCATAACTTATGTTTTTGCTTTTCTTTGAGTAACAATCATTTCCTGCAAAAATCATGATAAAGAATGAAACATTTAGTGATGAATATTGTGTAGGTTCCAATTTGTATTTTTTTCTCATCAACATTATTTATTGGAAACATTGATAATAGAAATTAAATTTTCATGTTGAATGGTGATAAATTACATTAAACTCTAAAATAAATAAATAAAAAGTTCAATTTCCACTTTTTTGTTATTTTCTTTAGCAAACATTTCTCAACATTCCAGGAATTTAAAATTGGAAAAACATATGGAAAAGTAAACAAAAATAAAAACATTATAATATAGGAGAATATAAAACATTCAAAATATGCATACTCACATCACTTTCATTAATTATTAGCCATCATTTGTTTGAAATTTTTGCAATATTCAATAACAACATTTTGAATAGCAATGGAAAAGATTCCAAACACCCAAAAGAAGCATACTCACTATAGTTATCATTTTCCAAAAAAACATCCTAGATAGTAAAACTAAAAAGAATATGAAAATTACTACTGATATTGTTTTTCTTGGATACGTTGATGGAAAAAAATTTAAAATATGACATTGAATTGTGATTTAAAATGTCAAACTTTACATGCACCCCAAAAATAAAAGAGAACTAAACTTTTTTATAATTCTGAAATGAAAAATCACCACTATCTCTAATCAGTCATGAGCTTGTAGCTGTTAATATACTTTAACCAATAATAAAATGTGTTGAAAAATTCATTGTTAGCACTGCTTATTTTTTAAAAATAAATATACTCACTTCTGTTTCATTTTTGGTTTTGTTATCGCTTTCTTCTTTGTCTTGTGTTTTCACTTTGTGACACTGAGGAGGAATTTCATGATTCTCGTAATTTTTAATCTCCTCCAAAGACTGACACCGAAAGCATGTCTCCTTATGAATATAGGTCTGCAAAAAAAAAAATAGTGATAATAACAAAAGGCAAACGAGAGAAAACTTGTTAAAAAAGTTGATGTTGCAATTCATTGATTCCTAGCATGTTAAATAGGAAAATATAAAAAAATCTGCAAGAAAAAAAGATAATAAAATGAGCAATCATAAAAAAAAACCAAACAAGAGAAAACTTGTTAAAAAAGTTGATGTTTCGCAATTCATTCATTTCTATCATGTTAAATAGGAAAATATAAAATGACATATAAATGGGAAAGGGGACGGGGTACAATTATGATGATCATAGAAATAGTGTAGCTTAGGATTTTTCATCACACTCCACTTTAAGACATAAAGGCCCTTAGCCCTTAGTATTTAAGGGTAAATTTGGACAGATAGAGACTTGTGAAATCAGAATAACATTAACTTATAATGCACTAATTGAGGAATATAGAAGACAGAACAAATATGTTGTGGCTTGAAAATTATTTGATGACACAAAAGCAAGACACGTTTAACCTAAGGATCTAACTTACTCAACATTATTGATCAAAATATAAACTAAAGGTAGAATGAATGTTGAGGTGAAAAATGTTTATAGAGATTTCAAGCAAAGAGTCATGGTTCTCCTGTTGATGCTTTATGCCTTAGACATTACTTATATATGGAAGGAAAACAGTGGGATAAAACTCTAAACCCTATATACTCAACATTCCATTTTTTCCTCATTTGGAATAATGACAATTATAATTTGTGGGAATATCTTGATCATATTAAGGTTACTACTTGGAATGCGGTTTTTTCCAAAGTAAAGCATGGACATTGCTTATTGTATTATTGGTTTATTAACCCTACTACAAGAATTGCTTGTTGGTATCTAACTATATAGGATGTTGTTTTCTCTATTGTTTCGATGTAATATCCTAGTTTTAGAGCTGATTTTCCTATATTTTCTTAAAGTATGATGTATTTTATTAATATATAATTGATTTATTGATGACATATGCCAATGTTTTATACCTGAATGGTCTACAAAAGTATCATATTTTTGTTTTAAAATCACAACGTTTGTACTAACATTTCAATTTTATTACACAGACTATTATAGTGAAGGCTAATTTAATGTAAAATAGATAGTAAATGAAATTATTTTTATAGTAGTATATATGTTGAGAGCTTTTTTTTTAATCAAGGAAAAAGGATTAAAGACAGCAAAAAAAACTAAACAGGTCTAACAAACGTAATACTTAGGGCATTAGCTAATGCCAGGGATGAAATCTCTAAAGAGGTTAGTTTGTGCACAAATCTCAATAACTTATTTTTCATTTGTATTTAATTGTTATGAATTGATTGAACATAGAGTTTATTTTCTATATTGAAGATTCTAGTATAAAGCTACTCATCATAGTTTGAAAAGAACTATTTTGTAAATGTTTAATATATTGCTCAAACTAACTATTTACTTTAAGAAATATATTTAAAAAATAAATCTATATATTCAATCAATTCATAAACAAGTTTTTTAATTTTCCCTCTAAATTTTTTTACATAATAAAACAACTGAATTGATAAATTTACTTATAAACACTCATCTTATCTTAACTCAAAGGAAGAAAATAAATAAACATCAAATTTTCATTTTCATTGGATTACGTACCGTATCGAACCTTTTACTGATCTTTCGTTCTTTGCGTATAACGTACCAATTTTTAATCAATTCAGGTGGCGATTCGAAGTGTCTTCCTCTTTTTGGCTTTGAATTTTGTGTCGTAGGTGAGGTTTCATTCTAATAACAATAGAAAGGTATACAGGTAAACATATTGGTAAAAATGTAAATAAAAATATAAAGTGTGCAATGATATATATATATATATATATATATATATATATATATATATATATATATATATATATATATATATATATAGACACACATGCGTGCGCTTGTTACAAAGGTATGGAATTTAATAACCCATAAAATGATGAAGTGGTGTTAAACCCGATTAGGTTCATAGGTGAGAGAATGATCTATTTAACATAATAAACTCAATTTAGTTGTCTTCCTATGTAAAAAAATTTCTTGGACTACCAACAATCACACAATAGATTGAGATTGATCACTCACTTAATGAGTTGAGAAACACCAATGAATGGTGTCTAACCTAAGACTAATAAAAAGTGGTGTAATGAATCTAATATATGTATCTGTGTATGAATTGAAAATTTGTTTAAGAAGTCGAGTATTTAATCTCAGTATAGTATAATAATACATGGAATTAAATATTTAGACAAATTAACTTTGAGGAAAATTTTCCTCTTCTAAATTTTCTGAAATATAACATTATAACAAATCAAAATAAAACTAGATTACCTCATTAAGTCTATAAAAAATAAAAAATATATGTATTAGGCCATTGAAAAAATAATATATTTTAAATGTAAAATTGTTTTGATCACATAAATTATATAAATATAACTAAATGTTTTCAGTATGAACTTTATTGATAATTATTTTAATAAAACATTTGGAAAACAAAATATCAATTGTAAATAAATGTATTGACTTTCTAATATCATAAATAATATAGTAAAAGAGTAAAAGTATGTTTATATAAATAAAATTCATATAATAAAGAAAATTAAATATTTATCAACATTTAAATTTATATTTGAGCTGAGTAATATGTTTCACAATACATTATTATAAATATTAAGCATAGGAGAAATAATCAATTATAATTCCATCCTCAATAAATAATTACTAAGTTTTCTAACATAAACTAATATGAAAATCCTACAAAAATTTGAATGTATTTGTTACAACAATATAGTTTTATATTACCCATTTTACAATTTTTAATAAATACTATCAAGTATTTTAATATTATTTTTGAAAAAGAAAACATAAATACAAATAAATTTAATATTTTTTGTTGATAAGGTCATAAATTAATAATCAATAAATCAGAATAATTTATTATGAAATATATAGGGATGGGAAAGTTTAGGATGACACATACCATTCCTTGCACTGTATTGCTTAATTGGATTGGTTTTCTGTCTTTCTTTTTTATGATTTTGTGGCTTGCAAAACATTTGTTTTGAATATTTTTTATATTTTCAAAAATGAGAAATAACCAAAAAAATTATATTTATGAAAAGTTAACTATGATTAAAAGAAATAAAAAGAAATTCTCTCCATCTCTATTATACTCAAGATACTAATTTGATTTCAGCATATATATTATAATAATATAATTTTATATTCTCGTACATCATGAATTTAGCTGATAAGTTTATGAATTATTTTAAAAACAAAATATTGACTAAGAATAATTGTATCAATTTTTATAATATATCATAAATTATAAATGAGTAAATACTTATGTGAAAGAAAAGTATTATGGACTTAAATATTGTTTAAATCCTTATAATTTATTATTTTTTCTTTCAATCTTATTTTTTATTATTATAAATTGTTTATTTTATTTTTTGTCTTTAAAGTATTTTAGATAATATTTTTTTGCTGTTCATAATACTATCTAAGTTAAAGCTCTTTAAGGAAAAAAAAAAACAAAAGAATTGTACATCAAACCTAGGTGACAGGCCTATGACCTAACATACATCAAACCTTAGATGAGACCTTTTCAGAAAATAGATGAAGCCACAACTTCTAGTAAATCCTATCTAGTTAGACAGGTAAGATGTCAATTCATTCAAAAAACCTTCTAGATCTAACAAACTGATTTATTTGAAAATTATAAAAAATTATTCATTGTCAGTATTATTATTATATTAAAAATTTATAATTTATTTAATCTTTTTAAAACAACATTTTGAACAGTAATGAAAAAGACCTCAAATAAAAATACTCTATATGATTATTATTTTCCAAAATTTCCGAGTAGTAAAACAAAAAAAAAATAAAACAATAATGGGAATCTTTTTACTAAAAATATTGAAGGCGAAATTTAAAATATGACAAGGAATTGTAATTTAAATTTTCAACCTTTACATGCACCCAGGAAATAAAGGAGAATTCAAATTTTGTAATTTAAAAAATAGAAATTCTAGCATCACCATCTCTAACACCTTCTTTGTCATTTGTTGAAATTTATTAAAAATTATAAAATTGTGTCCCTCTCTCTATTTAAAAGTCATCACTCATGAATTAATTTGTTCTTATTAAACTCTAAGGAATGGTAAAAGGTGCATTAGCTAGAAAGGATGTGTTGGGGAGTATGATGGTAGAACCCCTTATTTTGCAAATAATTGTACTCAGTTTTGTTTCATTTTTAGTTCTATTATTGCTTTCTTCTTTATCTTGTTTTTTCACTCTACAACACTGAGTACGAATTATGTGCATCTTATATCTTTCGGCCTTAATAAAGATTGACATTGAAACCCTTTCTCTTCATGAAGATAAAATTGCAAAATATTTTTTTAAATAAAATTAGTAATTTTATAAAAAGAAAACAATGATAAAAAAATGTTAAAAAAAGTTGATGTTGCAATTCATTCATAACATGTAAAATAGGAAAACACAAATTGAGAAATGAATGGGGGAAGTTGGCATGGTGATGGGATTATGAATGTAGTAGCTTATAGAATTATTCATCATGTTAAGGTTACTACTTGGAATATGGGTTTTTTCCAAAGTAAAGCCTAGACATTGCTTCTTGTCTAATTGGTTTATTAACCCTACTACATGAATTGCTTGTTGTTATCTAAATATATAGAATGTTGTTTTGTCTATTGTTTCTATGTAATATCCTAGTTGTAGAGCTGGTTTTCCTATATTTTCTTATGGTCCTATACTCAAAGTATGATCTATTTTATTAATATATAATTGATGTATTGATGACATATGCCTATATTTTATACCTGAATGGTCTATAAAAGTATCATATTTTTGTTTTAAAATCACAATGTTTGTACTAAAATTTCAATTTTATCACACAGACTATTGTTGAAGATTTTTGTATAAAAACTACTCTTTGTAGTTTGAAAAGAAATACTTTGTAAATGTTCAATATATTGCTCAAACTAACTATTTACTATAAGAAATATATTTAAAAAATAAATCTCTATGTCCACTAAGTGTAATATTTACCTATAATATTTAAGAAATAAACAAGTTTGTTAATTTTCCCTCTAGATTTTTTTACATAATAAAAAAATTGAATTAATGAATTCACTTATGAAAACCCATCTTATCTTAACTCAAAAAAGAAGAAGATAAATGAACATCAAATTTTCATTTTAATTGGATTACGTACCGTATCGAACCTGTTGGCGATCTTTTATTCTTTGCGTATAACATACCAATTTTTAATCAATTCAGGTGGCGTTTTGAAGGGTCTTCCTCGTTTTGGCTTTGAATTTTGTATCGCAGGTGGGGTTTCATTCTAATAACAATAGAAAGATATATAAGTTAAACTTATTGGTAAAAATGTAAATAGAAAGATAAAGTTTGCAATGATATATATATATATACATACGATTAAAAAAATATATTCATGAAAATCAACACTAAAATTCAAACTATGCAAATACATGATAGACTATCCTTTCAGGATTCAGTTTATCATATGCACAATTGTGTCATAGTCTAGTTGAAATTCTTATATATGTTTGAAAATTGTTAATTGATTAGTTTAATTTAAAATTTATAAGCTATTTAGCCTATAATTTAGTAAAACAAACTTGTTTAACAAACATCTTAATTTGGCCAAATATTTATTTAAATGAGACAAATAAGTCAAAAGTTAGATCATTTGACATATAAATTACACACAATTTTTGTTGTTAAAACGTGCAAATTAATGTACGATTAGATGATTTATACAAGAAAATTATAATAATGAAAAATTTGAATTATTTTGAAAGAAAACAAATTTTAAATTGAAAATTAATTATGTAGTTCATTTTTTTGGTTCTGAACAACATCGTCACAACCAATATTGCAATTAGTAGGATTGCAAAAGGATACTAGTGTTGCAGGTACAAGTTGAGCATCATTTAAGGAATGAGTCATCCTTAGTACAGTTGTAAATTCCTCCTACATAGATATATCATAGAGAATGAGAAAGTTCAATTATCAAAACTTAATTAAATATATGTACTAAAAAATTAGAAATAAAAATTTGTCTTATGAATTGAAAAGAGAGTCTAACATACAATTGATCTCAAACTAAGTGTACAATCAATTATAATAAATATAAACTTTTATCGACTTTATCAGATTTTATCCTTGTAATTATTGATTCGTAATTGAAGAATATATTATACTTTTATATAATCTAACAATTTATATATTAGTTTCACACACACACACACACACACACACACACACACACACATATATATGCAAAGAGAATGAATTGAAACAAGATAAAGGATATCCCAAACTTTACAACTATTTAGAATCAACTTCAAGAATTTTCAGCATATCATATGTTCCAAAAAACATTGTTTTAATCCCTAATTCCCTAATTGATTCTCACCCACTTACCTTAAAGGGTGGAGCGGTACTCCTCTGATTTGCACTCACCTCTGTTTTGCACACACAATTTTGATATGAAGAGTCTTACTTTTATACTATCAATATCCTCTTTTTTAATGAAGTCCTTGAAATAAATTTTAGAAAAAAAAATATCAACTATCAATAAATGTAATAATTTATTGTAAGGTCATAAATGTTATTTAAAAACAAATAATTTATTAATGGAGCTTATAATAATAAATAACATTAAATGTTTGGAAGCATTAATGTTTTTAAAATATTTAAATTCATTAAAAGGTACATTTATTGATTGTTGATTTTTATTTCAAATATTCAAAAAAATTAAATATTTGTATGAAGGTTCTTACCTCTTTTCTAATAAATATAATAATTTATGGTCATAAATGTCAGTTCAAAACAAATAATTTATTATAGGAACTATTAAAAATAAATAACATTAAATATTTTGTTTGAATAAAAATAGCATTAAATATTTGAAATCATTAATGTTTTTAAGATATTTAAATTAATTGATAAGTATCACCATTGTTATTGTCACAAAGGTAGGGAATTTAATAATCCATAAAATGATGAAGTGGAGTAAGACCCAATTAGGTTCATAGGTGAGAGAATGATCTATTTAATAGAATAAACTCAATTTAGTTGACTTCCTATGTAAAAAAATTTCTTGGACTACCTACAATCACACAATAGATTTAGATTGATCACTCACTTAATGAGTTGAGGAACACCAATGGTGTCTAACCTAAGACTAATAAAAAGTTTAGTGAATCTAATATATCTATCTATGTATGAATTGAAAATTTGTTTATGGGTTGAACATGTGAAGTTAATTGTAATGAGCTTTCAAAAGAAACTCTTCAACAAAGGTTCTCATAACTTCTGCTTTTGCTTTTCTTTGAGCAACAATCCTTTCGTGAAACATTTAGTGATGAATATTGTGTTGATTCCAATTTGTATTTTTTTTTTGTCATCAACATTATTTACTGGAAACATTGACAATAGAAATTAAATTTTTCGGGTTGAATAGTGATAAATTACAATAAACTCTAAAATAAATAAATAAAAATTTCAATTTCCACTTCTTTGCTCTTTTATTTAGCAAACATTTCTCAATATTCCAAGAATTTTTAACAATAAAAACATTTGGAAAAGTAAACAAAAATAAAAACATTATAATATAGGAGAATACAAAACATTCAAAATATGCATACTCACATCAGTTTCATTAATTATTAGCCATCATTTGTTTGAATTTTTTTTTTGCAATATTTAATAACAACATTTTGACTTGCATTGGAAAAGATTCCAAACTCCCAAAAGAAGCATACTCATTATAGTTATCATTTTCCAAAAAACGTCCAAGATAGTAAAACTAAAAAGAATATGAAAATCACTAATGATATTGTTTTTATTGAATACGTTGATGGAAAAAATTAAAATATTACATTGAATTGTGATTTAAAATGCCAAACTTTACATGCACCCTAGAAATAAAAGAGAACTAAACTTTTCTAATTTTGAAAAGAAAAATCACCACTATCTCTAATGCACTCTTTGTTACTTGTCCATGTTGATTGAAAATAACAAAAGGATGTACTATTACTGTTTCTTTAATCACTCTCAGTCCTATTCATGAGCTTGTAGTTGTCAGTAAACTTTAACCAATAATAAAATGTGTTGGAAAATACATTGTTAGCCCTACTTATTTTTTAAAATAAGTATACTCACTTTTGTTTCACTTCGGGTTTTGTCATTGCTTTCTTCTTTGTCTTGTATTTTCACTTTGTGACACCGAGGAGGACTTCCATATTTCTTGTAATTCTTAATCTCCTCCAAAGACCGACACCGAAAGTGTGTCTCCTTATGAATATAAGTCTGCAAAAAAAAAAAGATAGTAAAATGAGTGATGATATAAAATGACAGATAAATGGTAAATGGGAGGGGGTATAGTTATGATGATCATAGAAATAGTGTAGCGTTGGATTTTTCATCACACTCCACTTTAAGATATAAAGACCCTTAGCCCTTAGTATTTAAGGGTAAATTTTGACAGATAGAGACTTGTGAAATAAAAATCACATTAACTTATAATGCACTAATTGATGAATATGTAAGACAGAACAAATATGTTGTGGTTTGAAAACTATTTGATGACACAAAAGCAAGACAAGTTTAACCTAAGGATCTAAATTACTCAACATTGAATAAAACATACACTAAAGGTAGAATTAATGAATGTTGAGGCGGAAAATGTTTATACAGATTTCAAGCTAAGAGTCATGGTTCTCTATTTGATGCTTTATGCAAAAAAAATTTTTTTTTTATCAAATCTTCTTTGAGGCTACTAGAGAAGATGATAGAGAAAGGAGGTAGCATTAATGCTTGGACATTACTTATATATGGAAGGAAAAAAGTGGGATAAAACTGTGAACCCTATCTAATCAATATTCCATTTTTTTTCCTTATTTTGAATAATGACAATTATAATTTGTGTGGACATCTTGATCATATTAAGGTTACTATTTGGAATATGGTTTTTTCCAAAGTAAAGCCTGGACATTGCTTATTGTCTAATTGGTTTATTAACCCTACTACATGAATTGCTTGTTATCTAAATATATAGGATGATGTTTAATTTCTCTATTGTTTCTATGTAATATCCTAGTTGTAGAGCTGGTTTTCCTATATTTTCTTATGGTCCTATACTCAAAGTATGATCTATTTTATTAATATATAATTGATGCATTGATGACATATGCCAATGTTTTATACCTGAATGGTCTATAAAAGTATCATATTTTATTTTAAAATCACAATGTTTGTACTAATATTTCAATTTTATTACACAGACCATTATTGAATATTCTTGTATAAAAACTACTCACCATAATTTGAAAAAGAATACTTTGTAAATATTCAATATATTGCTCAAACTAACTATTTACTTTAAGAAATATATTTAAAAAATAAATCTCTATGTCCACTATGTGTAATATGTACCTATAATATTTAAGAAATAAACAAGTCTGTTAATTTTCCCTCTAGAATTTTTTACTTAATAAAACAATTGAATTAATGAATTTACATGAGCACCCATCTTATCTTAACTCAAAAATAAATAAACATCAAATTTTTATTTTAATTGGATTACATACGATATCGAACCTTTTACCGATCTTTCGTTCTTTGCGTATAACGTAACAATTTTTAATCGATTCACATGGCGATTTGAAGGGTCTTCCTCTTTTTGGCTTTGAATTTTGTGTCTTAAGTGAGGTTTCATTCTAATAACAATAGAAAAGTATATAAGGTAAACATATTGGTGGAGCCATCTATGATATCTGATCAGTCATACAAATCTATCCTCAAATATTGCAATTTCACAGCAGAAGAAACATCTAAAAAATGTGATGATGTTTATAGTTATGCGGTTAACTATGAATTTGGAAATATAGACCAGTACATCATCTATACTCCTACGTGCACAACAGCACAAAACAATACCGTGAGGCACCTGCGATTCAAGAATCTTCATCTGATTTCTGGGTATGATCCGTGTACTGAAAATTATGCAGAGAAATACTATAACCTTCCAAAAGTGCAGATAGCAATGCATGCTAATGTTACCAACATTCCTTACAAATGGACTGCTTGCAGGTTTGGTTTTTCACTATGTTATACTGTTTAGAAAAGATAAACAAAAACACTGTGCTTTAATTTACAACTTAAAATCAAAATCCAATTCTTCTAAATTCTATGAAATGACAAGTTTTAACACATGGCTTGACACAAGCTCCATGGAGAGTACTAATCACCATCATGATCAGTACTCATAAGAGGGAGACATGACTTCATTCTCTCAAGAAGGCATTGAAATGGCAGCAAGGACAACTTATAACTTTTCATATTTTTGTTATGAAAGTGAAGTGAGTCAAGGATCATGGGATGATACTACTACAAAAAGGGCCTTGACTGTTGCTGTTTTTGTATGTTAGATGTTTTCTAAAAATGTTTCAAATCATAAGCAGACTGGTTCTCGTTCTTAAAACATGCCCAAAAATCATAGGCATACTAAAAAATCGAGTAGGAAATGAACAGATGTCAAACCATGTCACCTGTGTTCCATTCAAGGAGGAAGCTCTGATCAAATTCCAGCAGAGAAAAATAACCACTATTGCTGATTGCTAATAAACCAGTAATTTACCATCAAAATGTTCTTATTCACTCGAGCTGTTTCCGTGTGTAATAACACTCTAGTTCTGCTATAAAGGGTTGGGGGATATGGATGGTGCCTATCACTATTACATTGACATCTTCATATATTTTATTGTTATTTGCAACAAGTTGTCACTTGATTTTAGTCTTTGAGGTAGATTGAACTTAAGATTGGTTTTGTTGCAATGCTTCAGGTTCAGGAAGCTAAGAACAAGCTTGATGTTCCTAAAGATGCAGAGGAAAAATTGTGTGATGTAAATTATCTTTTTCCTTTAAATACAATTACAACGCTTGCTTAGTTAAAACCAACTGTCAATATCAATGCAGTATTAAACTTTTAACTTAATTCTTAATCAGGAAACCAAGGGGCATAAACTAGATATTACTAGTGATAGAGATGTCCAAATTTTGGATGATACAAAGTCAAACAGAAGAAGTGGTACTTCTACTATGGGCGATGAAGCAATAAAATTATCTGGTTCAAATAGGAGACCACATTCTGAAATAACTAAGAACTCCAAAAGAGGAAATGCGAAAGCCAATATGGAAACTGATAATTTAGACTCTGTTCAGGAACCAAAATCAGAAACGCAGTTGAATACTGTACCAAGGAAGAGGGGCCGTAAGCCTAATTCTTTAATGAATGCGGAGGAAGCCTATGATCACTCATGGATTTCTCAGGAAACAAAACCTGGGAAATCAGCCAATCCAGAAAGGCTTGCAATTGCAGCTCTCCTTATCCATCTTCTGAAAAACCTACTTCTAGAAAGGATAAGTTGCATAGAATGCCTAAAACTGTTAGTGAAACTCTAGTTTGTATGCAGAAAAGTGAGAACATAGCAAAAGCTGTCCAATCCAGAAGGACTCAAAATATTGGCACTGATTTTCTAGCTAATGATACAAGCAAAGTTCATGAAGCTTTAGCTTCTAAGCCTAAAGCTGATGAGAATACAAATGCTGCTTCTGTAAATAATAACTATCCTGATGCAGGTGCTATCTCAAGTAAGTTTTAATTTCATGGAAACAAAATTAATAACTATCCTGATGCAGGTGGTATCCAAAAAAAATATTATGCTTATTAATAAGTTTTAATTTTTAATACATGGAAACAAAATTGTTTATTCAATGTTTTACATATGTTACCATTTGCAGGTGCTATCTCAAGTAAAACCAGATCAGAAAAACAAGTTCATAAATGAATTACAGAAAAATAAGAACATTGTAGCAGAAATTGAACTCGAAAAAGCTCCATTAACTCAAAAACCAAAATGCAGAAAAGGAAGAAATTGGCACTGACCCGTTTGCAGCCCAGTAGCTGTTGTTCAGCAACAACTAATTTGTCACCTGCGTCTTCCCTACAACCACCATCAGGAAACATCAGACCAACATTAGAAACAAACATTAGCAGTAAAAGAACTTCCCTCACACTTAGTTATTTTCAATGCCATTCTTAAAGTTTTCCCATTTATTTATAATTTTGACGGCAGTTATATGATTGATTCGTTTTCTATATTTTATGTTTATCTTAAAACTCAAATGTTGGATGTTACTGGGTCTTTTTCCCAAACCTACAGCTAAAGAGAGTAACTATGGAATTGTTAAAAGTGTGAACTTTATATAAATTACTGAAATTAGTGTATAGAATAACCACGAACATTATTGACTGGGTTTGTTCGAAGCTTAACCAAATAAAAGCTTAAAAGATGATTAACCTAACTAACTACAACCCTCACTAACCTGATTTTGGCAAAAGTGATCTTCGAGTCGTGAAGTTCGAGCCACTTCGAGTCAATATACTTCTTCACTCTCTTGTCGGGTTCGAGTCACGAGCTTCGAGCCATGAAAGAAGATGAAAACGTTGCTGGGAACTTCAAGTGGGGTTGGTGTTAAAAGAAGGACGTGAAGCGGCTAGGTTCGAGTTGGGTTGGTCAAGCTAGGTGCAAAGGAAGAACAATGAAGAACAAGGCTAGGGTTCGAGTGGGGTTAGCAGTCAAGGTGCAAAGGAAGAAGGAAGAAAGGTTAGCTAGGAGTGAAATTTGAAATGCTGAAAAGTAACGAGACTAAACCCCTTCAACTATTTTTTTTATTTACGACGGTTATTTAATAAAAACCAGCGTAAATTTCATTATACAAAACATTCTAAGACGGTTTTGAATAACCGCCTTAGAATGTGCATCGTGAATTGCAATTTTCACCATGATAATTACAAAATTGTCACCGAACCACTTTCTAAAGCGGCTCCAGTTATAACCGACGTAGAAACAGTGCCGTAAAAGGCCCTTTTTTTAGTAGTGTGATAAAAATGTAGATAGAAATATAAAGTAGATATATCATTGCACAAGCTTGAAATCAATTCAAACTATGCAAATACATGATGGAGTTCAGTGTATCATATGCGCAATTGTGTCAGAGTCTAGTTGATATTCTTATATATATTTGAAAATTGTTAATTGATTAGTTTAATTTAAAATTTATAAGCTATTTAGCTTATAATTTAGTAAAACAAACTTGTTTAACAAACATCTTAATTTAAACAAATACTTATATAAATGAGAGAAATAAGTTAAGAGGTAGATCATTTGACGTATAAAATATACACAATTTTTGTTGTTAAAATGTGCAAATTAATGTATGATTAGATGATATATACAAGAAAATTATAATAATGGAAAATTTGAATTTTTTTGAAAAAAATAAATTTTCAATTGAAAATTAAATACATACCTCAATTTTTTGTTTGTCAACAGCATCATCACAACCAATGTCGTAAGTAGTAGGAATGCAAAAGTATACTGGTGTTGCATGTATATGTTTCAGAATACATTATTATAAATATTAAGCATAAGAGAAATAATCTATTATAATTCCATCCTTAATAAATAATTACTAAGTTTCCTAACATAAACTAATCTGAAAATCATACAAAAATTTGAATGTATTTGTTACACCAATATAGTTTTATATTACCCATTTTACTTTTTGTAATAAATACTACCAAGTATTTTGATATTATTTTTTGAAAAATAAAACTTAAATACGACTAAATTTAATATTTTTTGTTGATAAGGTCATATATTAATGATCAATAAATCAGAATAATTTATTGTGAAATATATAGGGATGAGAAAGTTTAGGGGATGGCATACATACCATTCCTTGCACTATATTACATAATTGGATTGATTTTTTTTTTCTTTGCTTTTTATGATTTTGTGCATTGCAAAACATTTGTTTTGAATTTTTTTTCTATTTTCAAAAATGAGAAATAACTAAAATTATATTTATGAAAATTTAAATATAATTGAAAGAAATAAAAAGAAATTCTCTCCATCTCTATTATACTTAGATACTAATCTTATTTGAGCATATATATTACAATAATATAATTTTATATTCTCGTCATGAAATTAGCTGATAAGTTTATGAAATATTTTAAAAACAAAATACTGACTAAGAATAATTGTATCAATTTTTATAATATATAGTAAGTTGTAAATGAGTAAATACTTTTGTAAAAGAAAAGTCTTATGGGCTTAAATATTTGCTTAGTCCTTATAATTTAATATTTTTTTCTTTTGATCTCATTTTTTTTAATTTTTATAAATTATGTTTCTTTTATTCTTTGTTCTTAAAGTACTTTAGATAATATTTTTTTTTTATTGTTCATAGTATTATCTAAATTAAAACTCTTTAAGGACAAAAAATAAAATAAACATACATCAAACCTATGTGAGAGGCCTATGACCTAACATACATCAAACCTTAGTCACATTAGAACTTTTGAGAAAATAGATCAAGCCAAAGCTTCTAATAAATCTTATTTAGTTAAACCCTGATTCATTCAAAAAGCCTCTTAGACCTAATAGACTGATTTATTTGAAAATTATAAATAATTATTCATTGTTATTATTATTATTATTATTATATATATATATATATATTAAATTTTTATAATTTATTGAATCTTTTTAAATGTTAATCATGTTGGTCTACATAGAAAGTAAAGTTAGAGTTTATAACTAAATTTATTGAAAAATAAGTTTGTCATTTTTAAATGTCTTATTGCAAAAACATTTTAAAATAAAATTTAAAATATGCTTACATCATATAGATAAGTTTGATTTGATTCTTATAAGACTTCACATACATATTTTTATTTTTATCTTAGTGTTAAATTGTGACAAATAAACTTGTAGGTTAGAATAGATTTTTATGTAGGTTAGACTTAGATTCTTAACAAAGTTTTGGAGAGATAATAATCAAGTCAGACTCTAATCATATAGTATTAGTCCAGAGTAACCTTAAGCCTAACAAAGCCTAATAAATACTCGATTTATTTTCACCCCTAATTGCATTGTACTAAAAATGTAGTTGAACCTAAATTTAATTAAGCATTTTATAAGATTTAAATTTTAAACATATTTTAATTAAGTAATATGTTTCATTATACATTATTATAATTCTGGTAAAAAAAAGTACACTTTTACAATTGTTAACATGCAGTAGAAGAAATAATACTAATCCTAATCTATTCTGATCTAAGAAATAGTGGGAGAAGGTCCCATCATTCATAACCATGAATGGATAATCCATAATTTGCTAATCTATCCATGCAAGAATTACCCTCATGATATATGTGAGAAATTCCTGAAATTGGTGATAGGATGAAGAGATACTTAAATAAGAGGCAAAAACATGGCCCTATGGTTTTAAATAGCGGTCCAACCCCACAATTGGGGTCGCATGCAACTGCACCGCGATTACAGTTGTGATCGAATCTACTCTATTTTTTTGCAACATAAAGATTTTATGGCTTAATGCAAAGCAATCCCAATTGCAACCACAACTACAATTTAAAACCATGGTTGATCCCTACAAAGCCACGATTGCAGTTTCTAAAAATGGAACCACTTGCAGCATGACTTGGGAAGCCTCTCTTTCCCACATCTGAATTACATTTTAGCTCGCCATAGTGTTGGGTAATCAACACTCTCTCAAATAAAATTATCCATACCCACAACAGATTAGTAAGAACACAACAAAGATTATACTATAGGAAAAATAATAACAAACACATAAATTTAATGTGAATAACATTTCTTACTTGCGTTCATGAAACTGTCTAAAAAAGTATTTTACTATCACAAAAATGACTATAAAATTGTAACTCACCTCAAATAATGTATCACTTTACAAACCCGAGTACCTCATTTAATAGTTACAAGAAATGATAACACTCTCATACAAAGACATTTTTCTCTCAATAAAATGACTTTATCTTAGGATCTCTCTTCTCACACATTCTTTCTTCATGTGTGCTGTTTCTCAACTAATTCTATTTTCTATTTATAGTGAAGATTGTTATCAATTATAATAAATAAATTCTCTTAAAAGTTGAAACAAAAAATAACTTTAAATGCATCCATTTAAATAAACTTTATCTAAAATGCAATTTTCCATTTTGCATTTAAACCACATAATGATAAAAATCTAATTCTTAATATGCATGCATCTTATCTTCTGACATAAAACTCTATCCATAAGGAGGCAGGTACCAAGTAACTGGAAAAAGTTTGGGGGCTTTCAGCCATATAGATAAAGTCTTTGGGCTACATGCGACCGTGATTTGAGCTGCAATATCAAGATAATTTTAACTTTCTATAATCGCAATTGAAATCACAATGGCCGCATTTGTTTGTGATACGTGACTCCTTGATTGTTATTTAAAATTAAAACGTTGAAACATGCTGCTAAAATTTCAAGGACTTGGAAGGAGGAATGCATGAGTGCCATATCAACTTACTCCAACGAAGACAATTGGCCGAGGTGTTGAGACGCAGAAAAGCATCCATGAAGGAGAACCCGTGAATTATTGCCAATGAAGTCGCATCGCTAACTGTGGCCTGAAGATTATGAAACTGCTCAGGAATTTCAAACAGATCAACAATTGCGTGCATAGTGAAGAATTTAAAAAGCGGACCCTCTATCTCAAACTAGTAGTTCGATCATATTTTAGCTAATATGTTTTACATTACAATATTATAGATATTAAGAATATAAGAAATAATCTTTTTAATTGCTTAAAAATAATTACCAAGTTTTCTAAACACAAATTACTCAAAAAAAATCCTGCCAAGATTTGAATGTAATTGTTGCAGCAATGTGAATTTTATAGTATGCATGTGACATTTTGCAATAAATCATACCAAGTCTTTTAATAATTTTTTTAAAATTAAAATATAAATCCAAATAAATTTAATATTTTTTATATATAAGGTCATAAGCCATCAATCATAAAATTAGGGGCATATGATTATTTTTGTCTCTGAATATGTAAATCACTAACAAATTTATCTATGAAAAACTAAAATTCACATTATTGGGAAATGATTATTTGTCACATTCAGGGACGAAAAATGCTAACAAATTTTTAATTTTACATATTCAGGGACGAAAATGATTATTTGTCAACAATTAATTTACACATTCAGCTATTTACAAATATTTTTAACAAATTTATGTTCAGTATCATTTAGAATGTAAACATACTTGTTTATTTCAAGTAAACTAAAATGATAGTTAAGAAATTACAAAGTTTAAAGATAAATTTAATATACAATTACTTTATGAATTTGTTTCATCTTAAATATGTTACAACACACACATTAATAAAAATTACTAACATATTCATCCAAAAAAAAATACTGAAATTATGTCTAATAATTGTAACTTAGTCTAATCTATTCAGCATGATCACGTTGATAATTAATTTTATGACAAATTCGTCATTTTGTATCACGTATGTTATTTTATTAACAGTAATAAATGAAAGTTAATGATTTGATAAATTTTTTGTATTTTTTTACACATTTGGAGACTAAATTTTAAATTTTATTCGGGATAAATTTGTCAGTCATTTACACATTCAGAAACCAAAATAACTATTTACCCTAAAATTAATTTGTTACAAAATCTATAGGGGTAGCAAAAAAAGTATATTAAATATCCTTTTATATATACCTAATAAACTAACAATAGAAAGAAAATAATCATTAAGTCATTAAATATATTCTAATATCCTCTTCATCAAATAGGAGTAGGAAAAATATTCATTAGAACTGCCACTTGGATAACACATGTAAATCTTCACCCCATAATTTTTCAATGAGCAATATATGTGATCAAAATTCGCAAACTTGACACCTTACAATTTTGGATTGTCAAATTTGGTTGTGATTTAATTTACTTTTAATATATAATTTAATATATAGATAAATATGCTAATATAGAATTTAAGGTTGATATTATATTTATAGTAATGATATGCCAACGTAAGAAAAATTATATAAAAAAATACATTAATATAGATACTAATATAATTAGGAATGATACAAATATATAAATAAGTACATTTATATCATCTATAAATGCTGATATCTATAAAATTAATTTTTTTTGGTCAAAATCCATACCATCAAATTTTTCATATAAATGATAATACCTGGATACTTATTTAAAATCCTGCAACACATTCAAATGTTTATGAATATGATATTCAGAAATTGATAAAAATATATAAATAAATTAAACTTGGGAGAAAATAATAATGTAGCATTTAATCCTATTAATGTAATATTTAGTCAAATATATAAATAAATATGTTTTTTTTGTTCATATAGTGTGACACAATTTTGTTAATTATTGTACCCTCCTATTCATTTTACACGCATATGCCCACTGTGCAAGCAAACCATTGGTGACTAACATCCATTCCTACATGGTAGAACCCATGAATTCATGATTTTTTTTTTTGTTAATGAAACTGTGCGTTCTCTTGCAAAACATTTATCTTAAATAAATAAAAAAGTCTATGGAAAAAAATAAAAACGGAAGTTCGTTACGTATAATAAGTCTCAAATTAAATATAATTAAGGAATTAACTGTTACCCAATAAACAAAATAACTTTTGAATGAATTAAATATAATTAAAGAATTAACTTGTTGTCTCCAAATAAATCACAAACTTCTTTTATTATAATAAGGGTTTCTACGTTATTCCATATTTATGATGTTGCTGAGGTCAAAATAAATATATTGTTTTATAACCTATACTTATGTTATTAGTTTGTTTTTAAAATTAAGATGTTGAATTTTCTGTATACTTTAGTTTTCCATATGCATATAATTTTTATTTTTTATTTTTTTGCATATAGAGGTTAACCGTTAACACAATGTAACGACTCATTGAAGTTATATGAAATTATGAATTAACTCATATGAAAGACTTTAATTTTCATTATTGTGCAAATAATTATACTTAGTTTTATTTCATTATTAGTTTTATTATTGTTTTCTTCTATGTCTTATTTTTTCACTCTACAACACTGAGTACGAATTATGTGTTTCTCATATCTTTCAGCCTTACTAAAGATCCGCATTGAAACCCTTTCTCTTCATGATGATAAAATTGCAAAATAAATTTTTAAATAAAATTAGCAATTTTATAAAAAAGAAAAAAAATAACGATAAAAAATACGTTAACAAAGTTGATATTGCAATTCATTCATAAATGAATGGGGGAAGTGGGTGTTATGGGATTATGAATGTAGTAGCTTATAAAATTATTCGTCACACTCCATTTATGACATCAAGGCTCTTAGTAATTAAGGATTAAAGAAGGATAAAATAGGAATTAAATGGTAATATACAAAGGCCCATATCAAAGAGTTTGTTTATACAATGAACATTAAATAAATTTAAGTTTTGGTATTTTAAAATGAATTTAGGATTGAAATTTCATTCAACTTTTCACATAAATGTGATGGAAAATGTTATGAAATTGAATTTAATAATTTATAGTTATTAGTTGTTTTAAAAACTATTCAAGTCAATTTTCCAACAAAAACAAAACTAGTCCAACTTAGTAGAGGAGAAAATTGGTGTACTAGTCGAGTAACTAGTGTAAACAAAACCACAAAACAAACAAATAAAGATGTACTCAGTCCTACAAAGCCAACATCAACATTAAAGCTATAAGTCACCCACAATGTGTAAGAGATAAGTTGTGTGCACCAATGATCAGATCCATCACAATAGAGAGATGCAACAAAAAAGTAGTTCGAATAAAAGAAATACATGGCCTAACCCAATTTCCACAACCATGAAAAGGAACCAATGGATTGAGATCTTTCTAGCAAATTATTAGACTAACCCAAAATATAAAGCATAGCTGAAAGTCATCTCATCCAACATAGAAAGTCAAAATAAAATCATATGAAAATCCTAAATCACATGAAAGTTGTCAACATAGGTATTAAATAAATTGATGATAATGTTTTCATTCAGTTTGAATATTACAAAATAGTTAATTTTTGTTGATTATGGGTTGAACATGTGAAGCTGATTGTAATGAGCTTCTGAAAGAAATTCTTCAACAAAGGTTCTCACAACTTATGTTTTTGCTTTTCTTTGAGCAACAATCATTTCCTGAAAAAATCATGATAAAGAATGAAACATTTAGTGATGAATATTGTGTAGGTTCCAATTTGTATTTTTTTCTCATCAACATTATTTACTGGAAACATTGATAATAGAAATTAAATTTTCATGTTGAATGGTGATAAATTACATTAAACTCTAAAATAAATAAATAAAAAGTTCAATTTCCACTTTTTTGTTATTTTCTTTAGCAAACATTTCTCAACATTCCAGGAATTTAAAATTGGAAAAACATATGGAAAAGTAAACAAAAATAAAAACATTATAATATAGGAGAATATAAAACATTCAAAATATGCATACTCACATCACTTTCATTAATTATTAGCCATCATTTGTTTGAAATTTTTGCAATATTCAATAACAACATTTTGAATAGCAATGGAAAAGATTCCAAACTCCCAAAAGAAGCATACTCACTATAGTTATCATTTTCCAAAAAAACATCCTAGATAGTAAAACTAAAAAGAATATGAAAATTACTACCGATATTGTTTTTCTTGGATACGTTGATGGAAAAAATTTAAAATATGACATTGAATTGTGATTTAAAATGTCAAACTTTACATGCACCCCAGAAATAAAAGAGAACTAAACTTTTTTATAATTCTGAAATGAAAAATCACCACTATCTCTAATCAGTCATGAGCTTGTAGTTGTCAATATACTTTAACCAATAATAAAATGTGTTGAAAAATTCATTGTTAGCACTGCTTAGTTTTTTAAAATAAATATACTCACTTCTGTTTCATTTTTGGTTTTGTTATCGCTTCCTTCTTTGTCTTGTGTTTTCACTTTGTGACACTGAGGAGGAATTTCATGATTCTCGTAATTTTTAATCTCCTCCAAAGACCGTCATCGAAAGCTTTCGTATTTTTAGACGAAATTGGATGGAAATTGCTTTCAAACTTTTCACATAAATGTGATGGAAAATGTTATGAAGTTTAATTTAATAATTTATAGTTATTAATTGTTTTAGAAATTATTCAAGTCAATTTTCCAACAAAAACAAAACTTGTCCAACTTAGTAGACGTGAAAATTGGTGTACTAGTCTAGTAACTAGTGTAAACACACCACAAAACCAGCAAATAAATATGTACCCAACCCTACAAAGCCAACATCAACTTTGGAAGTGTAAGTCACCCACAATGTGTAAAAGATAAATTATGCATGCCATTAATCAGATTCATCCAATAGAGAGATGAAACACAAAATTAATTCAAATAAAAGCATACCTAGCCTAACCCAATACCCACAACCATGAAAAGGAACCAATGGATTGAGATCTTTCTAGCAAATTGTTAGACTAACCCAAAAAAAAAAACCATAGCTGAAAGTCATTTCATCCAACATAGAAAGTCAAAATAAATTCATATGAAAATCCTAAATCACATGGAAGTTGTCAACATAGGTATTAAGTAAACTGATGATAATGTTTTTCAGTCGATTTGAACATTATATAATAGTTGATTTTTATTGATTATGATTCGAACATGTGAAGTTGATTGTAATAAGCTTCCGAAAGGAACTCTTCAACAAAAGTTCTCATAACTTCTGCTTTTGCTTTTCTTTGAGCAACAACCATTTCCTGAAAAAATCATGACAAAGAATGAAACATTTAGTGAGGAATATTGTGTTGATTCCAATAGGTATTTTTTTTGTCATCAACATTATTTACTGGAAACATTGACAATAGAAATTAAATTTTTCGGGTTGAATAGTGATAAATTACAATAACCTCTAAAATAAATAAATAAAAAGTTCAATTTCCAGTTCTTTGTTCTTTTCTTTAGCAAAAAACATTTCTCAATATTCCAGGAATTTTTAATAGTAAAAAACATCTGGAAAAGTAAACAAAAATAAAAACATTATAATATAGGAGAATACAAAACATTCAAAATATGCATATTCATATCACTTTCATTAATTATTAGTCATCATTTGTTTGATTATTTTTTTTGCAATATTTAATAACAACATTTTGAATAGCAATGAAAAAGATTCCAAACACCCTGAAGAAGCATACTCATTATAGTTATCATTTTCCAAAAAATGTCCTAGATAGTAAAACTAAAAAGAATATGAAAATCACTAATGATATTGTTTTTCTTGAATACATTGATGGAAAAAATTAAAATATCACATTGAATTGTGATTTAAAATGCCAAACTTTACATGCACCCCATAAATAAAAGAGAACTAAACTTTTCTAATTATGAAAAGAAAAATCACCACTATCTCTAATGCACTCTTTTTTACTTGTTCATGTTGATTGAAAATAATAAAAGGATGTACTACTACTGTTTCTTTAATCACTTTCAGTCCTACTCATGAGCTTGTAGTTGTCAGTAAACTTTAACCAATACTAAAATGTGTTGGAGAATACATTGTTAGCCCTACTTATTTTTTAAAATAAATATACTCACTTCTGTTTCATTTTTGGTTTTGTCATTGCTTTCTTCTTTGGCTTGTGTTTTCACTTTGTGACGTCGAGGAGGACTTCCATATTTCTCGTAATTCTTAATCTCCTTCAAAGACCGACACCGAAAGCATGTCTCCTTATGAATATAAGTCTGCAAAAAAAAAGATAGTAAAATGAGTGATAATAACAAAAGGCAAACGAGAGAAAACTTAAACAAGTTGATATTGCAATTAATTGATTCCTAGCATGATAGATAGGAAAATATAAAATCTGCAAGAAAAAAATAATAAAATGAACCATCATAAGAAAGACCAAACAAGAGAAAACTTGTTAAAAAAGTTGATGTTGCAATTCATTCATTCCTATCACGTTAAATAGGAAAATATAAAATGACAAATAAATGGGAAAGGGGACGGGGTACAATTATGATGATCATAGAAATAGTGTAGCTTTGGATTTTTCATCACACTCCATTTTAAGATATAAAGACCCTTAGCCCTTGGTATTTAAGGGTAAATTTGGACAGATAGAGACTTGTGAAATAAAAATGACATTAACTTATAATGCACTAATTGAGGAATATGGAAGGTAGAACAAATATGCTGTGGTTTGAAAATTATTTGATGACACAAAAACAAGACACCTTTAACCTAATAATCTAACTTACTGAACATTGATTAAAATATACACTTAAGGTAGAATGAATGTTGAGGCGGAAAATGTTTATAGAGATTTTTAGCATAGAGTCATAGTTCTCTATTTGATGCTTTATGCAAAAATGGTTTTTATCAAATCTTTTTTGAGGATACCGGAGAAGAGAAGATGATAGAGAAAGGAGGTAACATTATTGTCTTGGACATTACTTATATATGGAAGGAAAACAATGGGATAAAATTGTGAACCCTATATAATCAACAATCCATTTTTTTTCTCATTTGGAATAATGACAATTATAATTTGTGTGGACATCTTGATCATATTAAGGTTACTACTTTGAATATGGTTTTTTTCCAAAGTAAAGCCTGGACATTGCTTATTGTCTAATTGGTTTATTAACCCTACTACATGAATTGCTTGTTGTTATCTAAATATATAGAATGTTGTTTTCTCTAAGTATGATCTATTTTATTAATATATCATTGATGTATTGATGACATATGCCTATATTTTATACCCGAATGGTCTATAAAAGTATCATATTTTTGTTTTAAAATCACAATGTTTGTACTAGCATTTCAATTTTATCACACAGACTATTGTTGAATATTTTTGTATAAAAACTACTCTTTGTAGTTTGAAAAGAAATACTTTGTAAATATTCAATATATTGCTCAAACTAACTATTTATTGTAAGAAATATATTTAAAAAATAGATCTCTATGTTCACTATGTGTAATATTTACCTATAATATTTAAGAAATAAACAAGTTTGTTAATTTTCCCTCTAGATTTTTTTACATAATAAAACAATTGAATTAATGAATTCACTTATGAAAACCCATCTTATCTTAACTCAAAAAGGAAGAAGATAAATAAACATCAAATTTTCATTTTAATTGGATTACGTACCGTATCGAACCTATTGGCGATCTTTCGTTCTTTGCGTAAAACATACCAATTTTTAATCGATTCAGGTGGCGTTTTAAAGGGTCTTCCTCGTTTTGGCTTTGAATTTTGTGTCGCAGGTGGGGTTTCATTCTAATAACAATAGAAAGATATATAAGTTAAACTTATTGGTAAAAATGTAAATAGAAAGATAAAGTGTGCAATGATATATATATATATACATACACACACACACATACGATTAAAAAAATATATTCATGAAAATCAACACAAAAATTCAAACTATGCAAATACATGATGGACTGTCCTTTTAGGATTCAATTTATCATATGCACAATTGTGTCATAGTCTAGTTGAAATTCTTATATATGTTTGAAAATTGTTAATTGATTAGCTTAATTTAAAATTTATAAGCTATTTAGCCTATAATTTAGTAAAACAAACTTGTTTAACAAACATCTTAATTTGGCCAAATATTTATATAATGAGACAAATAAGTCAAAAGTTAGATCATTTGACATATAAAATAGACACAATTTTTGTTGTTAAAATGTGCAAATTAATGTATGATTAGATGATATATACAAGAAAATTATAATAATGAAAAATTTGAATTATTTTGAAAAAAAAAGAAATTTTAAATTGAAAATTAAATATATATACCTCATTTTTTTGGTTGTTAACAACATCGTCACAACCAATGTCGTAATTAGTAGGATTGCAAATGGATTCTGGTGTTGCGTGTATAGCTTCAACATCATTTAAGGAGTGAGTCATCCTTATTACGGTTTGGAATTCCTCCTACATAAATGTAACATAGACAATGAGATAGTTGAATTATGAAAACTTAATTAAATACATGTACTAAAAAAATTAGAAAGAAAAAATTTGTCTTATGAATTAAAAAGATAGTCTAACATACAATTGATCTCAAACTAAGCATACAATGAATTATAATAAATATAAACTTTTATCGACTTTATCAGATTTTATTCATGTAATTATTTATTCGTAATTAAATATTATATTATACTGTTATATAATCTAACAATTTACATATTAGTTTTACACACATATATATAGAGATATGCAAAGAGAATGAATTAAAACAATATAAAAGATATCCCAAACTTTACAACTATTTATAATCAACTTCAAGAATTTTCAGCATATCATATGTTCCAAAAAAAAATTGTTTTAATATAAGTATATGTTTTAATTAATCAAATATCATATGATCCAAAAAATATTGTTTTAATCCCTAATTCTCTAATTGATTCCCACCCCCTTACCTTGAAGGGTGAAGCGGTACTCCTCTGATTTGCACTCACCTCCGTTTTGCACACACAATTTTAATAAATTCTTGTACGAAGGTTCTTACTTTTATACTATCAATATAATCTTTTCTAATGAAGTTCTTGAAATAAATTTTAGAAAACAAAATATCAACTATCAATAAATGAAATAATTTATTGTAAGGTCATAAATGTCTGTTAAAAATAAATAATTTATTATAGGAGCTTATAATAATAAATAACATTAAATGTTTGGAAGCATTAATGTTTTAAAAATATTTTAAATGATTAAAAGGTACATTTATTGATTGTTGATATTTATTTCAAATATTCAAAAAAATTAAATGTTTGTATGAAGGTTCTTACCTCTTTTCTAATAAATATAATAATTTATTTTATGGTCATAAATGTCCATTCAACGCAAATAATTTATTAGAAGAACTATTAAAAATAAATAACATTAAATATCTTGTTTGAATAGAAATAGCATTAAATATTTTGAATCATTAATGTTTTTAAGATATTTAAATTAATTGATAAGTATTACCATTGTTGTTTTTACAAAGGTATGGAATTTAATAACCCATAAAATGATGAAGTGGTGTAAGACCCGATTAGGTTCATAGGTGAGAGAATGATCTATTTAACATAATAAACTCAATTTAGTTGTCCTCCTATGTAAACAAATTTCTTGGACTACCAACAATCACACAATAGATTGAGATTGATCACTCACTCAATGAGTTGAGAAACACCAATGGTGTCTACCCTAAGACTAATAAAAAGTGTAATGAATCTAATATATGTATCTATGTATGAATTGAAAATTTGTTTATGAAGTCGAGTATTTAATCTCAGTATAGTATAATAATACATGGAATTAAATATTTAGACAAATTAACTTTGAGGAAAATTTTCCTCTTCTATATTTTCTGAAATATAACATTATAACAAATCAAAATAAAACAAGATTACCTCTTTAAGTCTATTAAAAATAAAAAATATATGTATTAGGCCATTGAAAAAATAATATATTTTAAATGTAAAATTGATTTGATCATATAAATTATATAAATATAACTAAATGTTTTCAGTATGAACTTTATTGATAATTATTTTAATAAAACATTTGGAAAACAAAATATCAATTGTAAATAAATGTATTGACTTTCTAATATCATAAATAATACAGTAAAATAGTAAAAGTATGTTTATATAAATAAAAGTCATATAATAAAGAAAATTAAATATTTATCAACATTTAAATTTATATTTGAGCTGAGTAATATGTTTCACAATACACTATTATAAATATTAAGCATAGGAGAAATAATCTATTATAATTCCATCCTTAATAAATAATTACTAAGTTTTCTAACATAAACTAATATGAAAATCCTACAAAAATTTCAATGTATTTGTTACAACAATATAGTTTTATATTACCCATTTTACAATTTTTAATAAATACTACCAAGTATTTTAATATTATTTTTGAAAAAGAAAACATAAATACAAATAAATTTAATATTTTTTGTTGATAAGGTCATAAATTAATAATCAATAAATCAGAATAATTTATTATGAAATATATAGGGATGGGAAAGTTTAGGATGACACATACCATTCCTTGCACTGTATTGCTTAATTGGATTGGTTGTCTGTCTTTCTTTTTTATGATTTTGTGGCTTGCAAAACATTTGTTTTGAATATTTTTTATATTTTCAAAAATGAGAAATAACCAAAAAAATTATATTTATGAAAAGTTAACTATGATTAAAAGAAATAAAAAGAAATTCTCTCCATCTCTATTATACTCAAGATACTAATTTGATTTCAGCATATATATTATAATAATATAATTTTATATTCTCGTACATCATGAATTTAGCTGATAAGTTTATGAATTATTTTAAAAACAAAATATTGACTAAGAATAATTGTATCAATTTTTATAATATATCGTAAATTATAAATGAGTAAATACTTATGTAAAAGAAAAGTATTATGGACTTAAATATTGTTTAAATCCTTATAATTTATTATTTTTTCTTTCAATCTTATTTTTTATTATTATAAATTGTTTATTTTATTTTTTGTCTTTAAAGTATTTTAGATAATATTTTTTTGCTGTTCATAATACTATCTAAGTTAAAGCTCTTTAAGGGAAAAAAAAACAAAAGAATTGTACATCAAACCTAGGTGACAGGCCTATGACCTAACATACATCAAACCTTAGATGAGACCTTTTCAGAAAATAGATGAAGCCACAACTTCTAGTAAATCTTATTTAGTTAGACAGGTAAGATGTCAATTCATTCGTAAAACCTTCTAGATCTAACAAACTGATTTATTTGAAAATTATAAAAAATTATTCATTGTCAGTATTATTATTATTATATTAAAAATTTATAATTTATTTAATCTTTTTAAAACAACATTTTGAACAGTAATGAAAAAGACCTCAAATAAAAATACTCTATATGATTATTATTTTCCAAAATTTCCGAGTAGTAAAACAAAAACAAAAAAAAGTAAAACAATAATGAGAATCTTTTTACTAAAAATATTGAAGGCAAAATTTAAAATATGACAACGAATTGTAATTTAAATTTTCAACCTTTACATGCACCCAGGAAATAAAGGAGAATTGAAATTTTGTAATTTAAAAAATAGAAATTCTAGCATCACCATCTCTAACACCTTCTTTGTCATTTGTTGAAATTTATTAAAAATTATAAAATTGTGTCCCTCTCTCTATTTAAAAGTCATCACTCATGAATTAATTTGTTCTTATTAAACTCTAAGGAATGGTAAAAGGTGCATTAGCTACAAAGGATGTGTTGAGGAGTATGATGGTAGAACCCCTTATTTTGCAAATAATTGTACTCAATTTTGTTTCATTTTTAGTTCTATTATTGCTTTCTTCTTTATCTTGTTTTTTCACTCTACAACACTGAGTACGAATTATGTGCATCTTATATCTTTCGGCCTTAATAAAGATCGACATTGAAACCCTTTCTCTTCATGAAGATAAAATTGCAAAATATTTTTTTAAATAAAATTAGCAATTTTATAAAAAGAAAACAATGATAAAAAAATGTTAAAAAAAGTTGATGTTGCAACTCATTCATAACATGTAAAATAGGAAAACACAAATTGAGAAATGAATGGGGGAAGTGGGCATGGTGATGGGATTATGAATGTAGTAACTTATAGAATTATTCATCACAGTCCATTTAAGATATCAAGATTCTAAGTAATTAAGGATTAGAGAAGGGTAAAATAGGAATTAAATGGTAATATACAAATGCCCATATCAAAGAGTTTGTTTATACAATGAACATTAACTAAGTTTATGTTTTCGTATTTTTAGACGAAATTGGATTGAAATTGCATTCAAACTTTTCACATAAATGTGATGGAAAATGTTATGAAGTTGAATATAATAATTTATAGTTATTAATTGTTTTAGAAATTATTCAAGTCAATTTTCTAACAAAAACAAAACTTGTCCAACTTAGTAGACGTGAAAATTGGTGTACTAGTCTAGAAACTAGTGTAAACAAACCACAAAACTAGCAAATAAATATGTACCCAACCCTACAAAGCCAACATCAACATTGGAACTGTAAGTCACCCACAATGTGTAAAAGATAAGTTGTGCATGCCATTAATCAGATTCATCACAATAGAGAGATGAAACACAAACTTATTTCAAATAAAAACATGCCTAGCCTAACCCAATATCCACAACCATGAAAAGGAACCAATGGATTGAGATCTTTCTAGCAAATTGTTAGACTAACCCAAAAAAAAAAACAAGCATAGCTGAAAGTCATTTCATCCAACATAGAAAGTCAAAATAAAATCATATGAAAATCCTAAATCACATGGAAGTTGTCAACATAGGTATTAAATAAACTGATGACAATGTTTTTCAGTCGATTTGAACATTATATAATAGTTGATTTTTATTGATTATGGGTCGAACATGTGAAGCTGATTGTAATAAGCTTTCGAAAGAAACTCTTCAACAAAAGTTCTCATAACTTCTGCTTTTGCTTTTCTTTGAGCAACAACCATTTCCTGAAAAAATCATGACAAAGAATGAAACATGTAGTGAGGAATATTGTGTTGATTCCAATAGGTATTTTTTTTTGTCATCAACATTATTTACTAGAAACATTGACAATAGAAATTAAATTTTTCGGGTTGAATAGTGATAAATTACAATAAACTCTAAAATAAATAAATAAAAAGTTCAATTTCCAGTTCTTTGTTCTTTTCTTTAGCAAAAAACATTTCTCAATATTCCAGGAATTTTTAATAGTAAAAAACATCTGGAAAAGTAAACAAAAATAAAAATATTATAATATAGAAGAATACAAAACATTCAAAATATGCATACTCACATCACTTTCATTAATTATTAGCCATCATTTGTTTGATTATTTGTTTTGCAATATTTAATAACAACATTTTAAATAGCAATGAAAAAGATTCCAAACACCCTGAAGAAGCATACTCATTATAGTTATCATTTTCCAAAAAACGTCCTAGATATTAAAACTAAAAAGAATATGAAAATCACTAATGATATTGTTTTTCTTGAATACATTGATGGAAAAAATTAAAATATCACATGGAATTGTGATTTAAAATGCCAAACTTTACATGAACCCCAGAAATAAAAGAGAACTAAACTATTCTAATTTTAAAAAGAAAAATCACCACTATCTCAAATGCACTCTTTGTTACTTGTTCATGTTGATTGAAAATAACAAAAGGATGTACTACTACTGTTTCTTTAATCACTTTCAGTCCTACTCATGAGCTTATAGTTGTCAGGAAACTTTAACCAATAATAAAATGTGTAGGAAAATACATTGTTAGCCCTACTTTATTTTTTAAAATAAATATACTCACTTCTGTTTCATTTTTGGTTTTGTCATTGCTTTCTTCTTTGGCTTGTGTTTTCACTTTGTGACGTCGAGGAGGACTTCCATATTTCTCATAATTCTTAATCTCCTTCAAAGACCGACACCGAAAGCCTGTCTCCTTATGAAAATAACTCTGCAAAAAAAAAGATAGTAAAATGAGTGATAATAACAAAAGGCAAACGTGAGAAAACTTAAACAAGGTGATATTGCAATTAATTGATTCCTAGCATGATAGATAGGAAAATATAAAATCTGCAAGAAAAAAAAATAATAAAATGAACCATCATAACAAAGACCAAACAAGAGAAAACTTGTTAAAAAAGTTGATGTTGCAATTCATTCATTCCTATCATGTTAAATAGGAAAATATAAAATGACAAATAAATGGGAAAGGGACGGGGTACAATTATGATGATCATAGAAATAGTGTAGCATTGGATTTTTCATCACACTCCACTTTAAGATATAAAGACCCTTAGCCCTTAGTATTTAAGGGTAAATTTGGACAGATAGAGACTTGTAAAATAAAAATGACATTAACTTATAATGCACTAATTGAGGAATATGGAAGGTAGAACAAATATGCTGTGGTTTGAAAATTATTTGATGACACAAAAGCAAGACACCTTTAACCTAATAATCGAACTTACTGAACATTGATTAAAATATACACTTAAGGTAGAATGAATGTTGAGGCGGAAAATGTTTATAGAGATTTTTAGCATAGAGTCATAGTTCTCTATTTGATGCTTTATGCAAAAATGGTTTTTATCAAATCTTCTTTGAGGATACTGGAGAAGATGATAGAGAAAGGAGGTAACATTATTGTCTTAGACATTACTTATATATGGAAGGAAAACAATGGGATAAAATTGTGAACCCTATATAATCAACATTCCATTTTTTTTCTCATTTGGAATAATGACAATTATAATTTGTGCAGACATCTTGATCATATTAAGGTTACTACTTGGAATATGGTTTTTTTCCAATGTAAAGCCTGGACATTGTTTATTGTCTAATTGGTTTATTAACCCTACTACATGAATTGCTTGTTGTTATCTAAATATATAGAATGTTGTTTTCTCTATTGCTTCTATGTAATATCATAGTTGTAGAGCTGGTTTTCCTATATTTTCTTATGGTCCTATACTCAAAGTATGATCTATTTTATTAATATATAATTGATGTATTGATGACATATGCCTATATTTTATACCTGAATGGTCTATAAAAGTATCATATTTTTGTTTTAAAATCACAATGTTTGTACTAAAATTTCAATTTTATCACACAGACTATTGTTGAATATTTTTGTATAAAAACTACTCTTCGTAGTTTGAAAAGAAATACTTTGTAAATGTTCAATATATTGCTCAAACTAACTATTTACTTTAAGAAATATATTTAAAAAATAAATCTCTATGTCCACTATGTGTAATATTTACCTATAATGTTTAAGAAATAAACAAGTTTGTTAATTTTCCCTCTAGATTTTTTTACATAATAAAACAATTGAATTAATGAATTCACTTATGAAAACCCATCTTATCTTAACTCAAAAAGGAAGAAGATAAATAAACATCAAATTTTCATTTTAATTGAATTACGTACCGTATCGAACCTGTTGGCAATCTTTCGTTCTTTGCGTATAACATACCAATATTGAATCGATTCAGGTGGCGTTTTGAAGGGTCTTCCTCGTTTTGGCTTTGAATTTTGTGTCGCAGGTGGGGTTTCATTCTAATAACAATAGAAAGATATATAAGTTAAACTTATTGGTAAAAATGTAAATAGAAAGATAAAGTGTGCAATGATATATATATATATATATATATATATATATATATATATATATATATATATATATATATATATATATATATATATATATATATATATACACATACACACACACACACGATTAAAAAAATATATTCATGAAAATCAACACAAAAATTCAAACTATGAAAATACATGATGGACTATCCTTTTAGGATTCAGTTTATCATATGCACAATTGTGTCATAGTCTAGTTGAAATTCTTATATATGTTTGAAAGTTGTTAATTGATTAGTTTAATTTAAAATTTATAAGCTATTTAGCCTATAATTTAGTAAAACAAACTTGTTTAACAAACATCTTAATTTGGCCAAATATTTATTTAAATGAGACAAATAAGTCAAAAGTTAGATCATTTGACATATAAATTACACACAATTTTTGTTGTTAAAACGTGCAAATTAATGTACGATTAGATGATTTATACAAGAAAATTATAATAATGAAAAATTTGAATAATTTTGAAAGAAAACAAATTTGAAATTGAAAATTAATTATGTACCTCATTTTTTTGGTTCTGAACAACATCGTCACAACCAATATTGCAATTAGTAGGATTGCAAAACGATGCTGATGTTGCAGGTACAGGTTGAGCATCATTTAAGGAATGAGTCATCCTTAGTACAGTTGGAAATTCCTCCTACATAAATATATCATAGAGAATGAGAAAGTTCAATTATCAAAACTTAATTAAATATATGTACTAAAAAATTAGAAATAAAAATTTGTCTTATGAATTTAAAAGAGAATCTAACATACAATTGATCTCAAACTAAGTGTACAATGAATTATAATAAATATAAACTTTTATCGAGTTTATCAGCTTTTATCCTTGTAATTATTGATTCATAATTGAAGAATATATTATACTTTTATATAATCTAACAATTTATATATTAGTTTCACACACACCCACACACACACACATATATATATATGCAAAGAGAATGAATTAAAACAATATAAAGGATATCCCAAACTTTACAACTATTTAGAATCAACTTCAAGAATTTTCAGCATATCATATGTTCCAAAAAAACATTGTTTTAATCTAAGTATAAGATTTAATTAATCAAATATCATATGTTCCAAAAAACATTGTTTTAATCCCTAATTCCCTAATTGATTCCCACCCACAAGGGTGGAGCAGTACTCCTCTGATTTGCACTCATCTCTGTTTTGCACACACAATTTTGATATGAAGAGTCTTACTTTTATACTATCAATATCCTCTTTTTTAATGAAGTCCTTGAAATAAATTTTAGAAAAAAAATATCAACTATCAATAAATGTAATAATTTATTGTAAGGTCATAAATGTTATTTAAAAACAATAATTTATTAATGGAGCTTATAATAATAAATAACATTAAATGTTTGGAAGCATTAATGTTTTTAAAATATTTAAATTGATTAAAAGGTACATTTATTGATTGTTGATTTTTATTTCAAATATTCAAAAAAATTAAATATTTGTATGAAGGTTCTTACCTCTTTTCTAATAAATATAATAATTTATGGTCATAAATGTCCATTCAAAACAAATAATTTATTATAGGAACTATTAAAAATAAATAACATTAAATATTTTGTTTGAATAAAAAAAGCATTAAATATTTGAAATCATTAATGTTTTTAAGATATTTAAATTAATTGATAAGTGTCACCATTGTTATTGTCACAAAGGTAGGGAATTTAATAACCCATAAAATGATGAAGTGGAGTAAGACCCAATTAGGTTCATAGGTGAGAGAATGATCTATTTAATAGAATAAACTCAATTTAGTTAACTTCCTATGTAAAACATTTTCTTGGACTACCAACAATCACACAATAGATTTAGATTGATCACTCACTTAATGAGTTGAGGAACACCAATGGTGTCTAACCTAAGACTAATAAAAAGTGTAGTGAATCTAATATATCTATCTATGTATGAATTGAAAATTTGTTTATGGGTTGAACATGTGAAGTTAATTGTAATGAGCTTTCAAAAGAAACTCTTCAACAAAGGTTCTCATAACTTTTACTTTTGCTTTTCTTTGAGCAACAATCCTTTCGTGAAAAAATCATGGTAAAGAATGAAACATTTAGTGATGAATATTGTGTTGATTCCAATTTGTATTTTTTTTTGTCATCAACATTATTTACTGGAAACATTGACAATAGAAATTAAATTTTTCGGGTTGAATAGTGATAAATTACAATAAACTCTAAAATAAATAAATAAAAATTTCAATTTCCACTTCTTTGCTCTTTTATTTAGCAAACATTTCTCAATATTCCAAGAATCTTTAACAATAAAAACATTTGGAAAAGTAAACAAAAATAAAAACATTATAATATAGGAGAATACAAAACATTCAAAATATGCATACTCACATCACTTTCATTAATTATTAGCCATCATTTGTTTGAATTTTTTTTTGCAATATTTAATAACAACATTTTGAATAGCATTGGAAAAGATTCCAAAGTCCCAAAAGAAGCATACTCATTATAGTTATCATTTTCCAAAAAACGTCCAAGATAGTAAAACTAAAAAGAATATGAAAATCGCTAATGATATTGTTTTTATTGAATACGTTGATGGAAAAAATTAAAATATCACATTGAATTGTGATTTAAAATGCCAAACTTTACATGCACCCTAGAAATAAAACAGAACTAAACTTTTCTAATTTTGAAAAGAAAAATCACCACTATCTCTAATGCACTCTTTGTTACTTGTTCATGTTGATTGAAAATAACAAAAGGATGTACTATTACTGTTTCTTTAATCACTCTCAGTCGTATTCATGAGCTTGTAGTTGTCAGTAAACTTTAACCAATAATAAAATGTGTTGGAAAATACATTGTTAGCCCTACTTATTTTTTAAAATAAGTATACTCACTTCTGTTTCACTTCGGGTTTTGTCATTGCTTTCTTCTTTGTCTTGTATTTTCACTCTGTGACACCGAGGAAGACTTCCATATTTCTCGTAATTCTTAATCTCCTCCAAAGACTGACACCTAAAGTGTGTCTCCTTATGAATATAAGTCTGCAAAAAAAAAAAAAAAAGATAGTAAAATGAGTGATAATATAAAATGACAGATAAATGGTAAAGGGGAGGGGGTACAGTTATGATGATCATAGAAATAGTGTAGCGTTGGATTTTTCATCACACTCCACTTTAAGATATAAAGACCCTTAGCCCTTAGTATTTAAGGGTAAATTTGGACAGATAGAGACTTGTGAAATAAAAATCACATTAACTTATAATGCACTAATTGATGAATATGTAAGACAGAACAAATATGTTGTGGTTTGAAAACTATTTGATGACACAAAAGCAAGACACGTTTGAAAACTACAACCCTCACTAACCTGATTTCGGCAAAAGTGAACTTTATTTATATGCCCAAAGGAAATAGATACTACTAATTGGTGCATATTTAATTGTCAATTAATGTTAAAATTTTATTAGCATCATTATGTTTGTATGTTGTATGTATGTGTATCACCCAAAGGAGAACATCAATATACATTGTCTATTATCTGAATGAATCATATGTATGACATGTATTTTATGTCTCAAAACACTTATGTGAATTTTATTATGTAATACATGTTTTGAATTCATTGGATTCTTATGCATCATCTGAGCCAATTTTATTGGGCTTAACTTCTCTGACTGAAATGAGCAAGTCCAATTTTACCTCGGTGTTTTGGATCATGATCTTGCTATGTTAGAAGAGAAGTTTGTTACTATTATTGATGTTAGTAGCAATGAAGAGAAAGTTCATTATAAAACTTGGGAAAGACCTAACAGACTCAGCCTAATGTTGATGAGAATGACTGTTGCAGACAGTATTAAGACAACTCTCCCTAAATTAAGACATTTCCAAAAGGATTGCCTAAAGTGTAAGTCTTGGTTCGAAAAGAATGGTGAGCTTAATACTCATGTATGTTTTGAATCAAACTTAACTGTAGTTTCCCATGATACAAGATGGATTAATTTTGGATGTATGACTCATGTTTCTAACATTATGCAGAGATTCCTTACAATCCAAACCATATGCCCAAATGAGAAGTTCATTTTCATAGGGAATGAAGTGAAAGCTCCAGTGGAAATAGTTGAAATTTATTGTTTAAAACGCAACACTGGACATCGTTTAGATTTACTGGAAACTCCTTATGTACCTAGTTTATCTAGGAATTTAGTTTCATTATCTAAACTTGATGTTACTGCATACTCTTTTAATTTTGGTAATGGATGTTTCAATTTATTTAACCATAATCATCTCATTGGTACTAGTATTCTTGTGATGGTTTATATAAATTGGAAATACACAGTTTGTATGCTAAAACTGTTTTAACTCTGCATCATAATATTGGCACTAAACATAGTTTAGTGAATGAACGATCTGCTTTCTTGTGGCATAAACGTTTAGGTCACATTTCTAGAGAAAGGATGGAAAGATTAATAAAGAATGAATTTTTTCCTTATCTAGATTTTACGGATCTAAATATTTGTGTGGGTTGTATTAAGGGAAAACAAGCAAAACATACAAAGAAAGAAGCTACAAGAAGCACTCAGCTTCTTGAAATTGTGCATACTGATATTTGTGAACCTTTTGATGTTAGTTCTTTCGAAAAGGAAAGATACTTTATCACCACTATTGATGATTATTCACGTTACGGTTATGTCTACTTACTGCCCGAGATTTCTTAGGCAATGGATGCCTTAGAAATTTATTACAATGAAATAAAAGGGCAATTAGACATAAATGTGAAAATTATTAGATATGATAGAGGTGATGAGTATTACGGAAGATATGATGAAACTGGGCAACACCCAGGTCCATTTGCTAAGCTTGTTCAGAAACGTGCATTTGTGTGCAATACACAATTCCCGATACACCACAACAAAATAGTGTATCAGAAAGGCGTAATAGAACTTTAATGGATATGGTTAGGAGTATGTTAATCAATTAGACTTTACCCGTATCTTTGTGGATGTATGCCTTGAAAACTGCCATGTATTTGTTGAACAGGGTTTCTAGTAAGGCAGTTCCAAAGACACCTTTTGAACTGTGGACAAATAGGATACCTAGTATAAGGCACCTGCATGTTTAGGGTTGCCAGGCAGAAATAAGGATTTATAATCCGCAAGAAAGAAAATTGGATGTAAGAACAATCAGTGGATTTTTCATTGGTTATCCAGAAAAGTAAAAAGGGTATATGTTTTATTGTTCTAATCATAGTATGAGAATTGTCAAAACTGGAAATGCAAGGTTCATGGGAAATGATGAAATCAGTGGGAGTACAGTTCCACGAGAAGTGGAAATTAAAGAAGTTAGAGTACAAGTCCTTTTAGCTTGGGCCTCTAGCAGTAATGTGATTGCTCCTTTTAGTTGTTGTTACAAAACTAATGAAGAGGAGCAACACAATAATGAACCCATGATGCACAATGAACCTATTATGGAAGAACTACAAGAAGTAGCATTAAGGAGGTCTCAAAGAGAAAGGAGACCAGCTATTTCGAATGATTATGTGGTATACCTACATGAAACAAAAACAAACTTAAGCATTAATGATAATGATCTAGTTTTGTTTTCACAAGTTGTAAGTTGTGATAGTTCTGAGAAGTTGTTAAATGCCATGAAAGAAGAGATAGATTCCATGGAACATAATGGTGTTTGGGACCTTGTAGAATTACCAAAGGGTTGTAAGAGAGTTGGTTATAAGTGGGTCTTCAAGACTAAACATGACTCTCATGACAACCTTGAACGTTACAAGGCTAGACTTGTTGCTAAGGAATTTATTCAGAAAGAGGACATTGATTATAAAGAGACATTTTACTGGTCTCACGAAAGGATTCTTTCAGTATTATCATGACATTAGTAGCCCATTATGACTTGGAGCTGCATCAGATGGATGTGAAAACTGCCTTTCTTAATGGAGATTTGGAGAAGAATGTTTGTATGGACCAACCAATGGGGTTCTCAGTTGAAGGAAATGAACACATGGTGTGCATACTAAAGAAATCAATATACAGTCTTAAAGTAAGCTTCCCACCAATGGTATTTGAGGTTTAATGATGCCATTGTTTCCTTTAGATTTAAGGCAAATACTGTTTATCAGTGTATGTATCTAAAGGTCAGTGGGAGTAGGGTTATTTTCTAATTTTGTATATTGATGATATCTTGCTTACAGCTAACGATCTTGGTCTTCTTCATGAGACTAAGAAATTTCTCTCTAGAAACTTTGAAGTGAAAGATATGGGTGAGGTAAGCTATGTGATAGGGATAGAAATATTCCATAATAGATCACAAGGATTGTTAGGCTTATCTCAGAAAGTATATATATCGATAAAGTGCTAGAGAGATTCAAGATGGAAAGGTGTTTAACATCGCCTATTCTAACTTAGAAATAAGACAGAGTTAGTCTCGCACAATGTCCTATAAATGATATGGAATGAAAACAAATGAAAGTAATTTTGTATGCATCAGTTGTTGTTGCATCTGAGAGCTGAATTTGTAGTATGTTTTGAGGCTACAATTCAGGCTAATTGACTGCGGAACTTTATTTCAGGGCTTGGAATTGTCGACAGTATTGCTAGGCCGCTGAAAATGTATCGTGATAACTCCGCAGCAATATTTTTTCCAAGGAAATCAAAGTACAACAGAAGTTCCTATGAAGAAAGGTACAAGTCTTCCTACGGAGAAAGGTACACAAAACATTATCTATTGTTTATTGATTGTTTGTGAGAATCATAGATTTCAAGATCCTGTTGTTTCCTATAATTGATAGTCTAAGAAACCCCTTAAGAATTTTTACATGGTTTTGTTGCAATGCTTCAGGTTCAGGAAGCTAAGAACAAGCTTGATGTTCCTAAAGATGCAGAGGAAAAATTGTGTGATGTAAATTATCTTTTTCCTTTAAATACAATTACAACGCTTGCTTAGTTAAAACCAACTGTCAATATCAATGCAGTATTAAACTTTTAACTTAATTCTTAATCAGGAAACCAAGGGGCATAAACTGGATATTACTAGTGATACAGATGTCCAAATTTTGGATGATACAAAGTCAAACAGAAGAAGTGGTACTTCTACTATGGACGATGAAGCAATAAAATTATCTGGTTCAAATAGGAGACCACATTATGAAATAACTAAGAACTCCAAAAGAGGAAATGCGAAAGCCAATATGGAAACTGATAATTTAGACTCTATTCAGGAACCAAAATCAGAAACGCAGTTGAATACTGTACCAAGGAAGAGGGGCCGTAAGCCTAATTCTTTAATGAATGCTGAGGAAGCCTATGATCACTCATGGATTTCTCAGGAAACAAAACCTGGGAAATCAGCCAATCCAGAAAGGCTCGCAATTGCAGCTCTCCTTATCCATCTTCTGAAAAACCTACTTCTAGAAAGGATAAGTTGCATAGAATGCCTAAAACTGTTAGTGAAACTCTAGTTTGTATGCAGAAAAGTGAGAACATAGCAAAAGCTGTCCAATCCAGAAGGACTCAAAATATTGGCACTGATTTTCTAGCTAATGATACAAGCAAAGTTCATGAAGCTTTAGCTTCTAAGCCTAAAGCTGATGAGAATACAAATGCTGCTTCTGTAAATAATAACTATCCTGATGCAGGTGCTATCTCAAGTAAGTTTTAATTTAATAAGTTTTAATTTCATGGAAACAAAATTAATAACTATCCTGATGCAGGTGGTATCCAAAAAAAATATTATGCTTATTAATAAGTTTTAATTTTTAATACATGGAAACAAAATTGTTTATTCAATGTGTTACATATGTTACCATTTGCAGGTGCTATCTCAAGTAAAACCAGATCAGAAAAACAAGTTCATAAATGAATTACAAAAAAATAAGAATATTGTAGAAAAGGAAGAAATTGGCACTGACCCGTTTGCAGCCCAGTAGCTGTTGTTCAGCAACAACTAATTTGTCACCTGCGTCTTCCCTACAACCACCATCAGGAAACATCAGACCAACATTAGAAACAAACATTAGCAGTAAAAGAACTTCCCTCACACTTAGTTATTTTCAATGCCATTCTTAAAGTTTTCCCATTTATTTATAATTTTGACGGCAGTTATATGATTGATTCGTTTTCTATATTTTTATGTTTATCTTAAAACTCAAATGTTGGATGTTACTGGGTCTTTTTCCCAAACCTACAGCTAAAGAAAGTAACTATGGAATTGTTAAAAGTGTGAACTTTATATAAATTACTAAAATTAGTGTATAGAATAACCATGAACGTTATTGACTGGGTTTGTTCGAAGCTTAACCTAATAAAAGCTTAAAAGATGATTAACCTAACTAACTACAACCTTCACTAACCTAATTTCAGCAAAAGTGATCTTCGAGTCGTGAAGTTCGAGCCACTTCGAGTCAATATACTTCTTCACTCTCTCGTCGGGTTCGAGTCACGAGCTTCAAGCCATGAAAGAAGATGAAAACGTTGCTGGGAACTTCAAGTGGGGTTGGTGTTAAAAGAAGGACGTGAAGTGGCTAGGTTCGAGTTGGGTTGGTCAAGCTAGGTGCAAAGGAAGAACAACGAAGAACAAGGCTAGGGTTCGAGTGGGGTTAGCAGTCAAGGTGCAAAGGAAGACGGAAGAAAGGTTAGCTAGGAGTGAAATTTGAAATGCCGAAAAGTAACGAGACTAAACCCCTTCAACTATTTTTTTTATTTACGACGGTTATTTAATAAAAACCAGCGTAAATTTCATTATACAAAACATTCTAAGGCGGTTTTGAATAACCGCATTAGAATGTGCATCGTGAATTGCAATTTTCATTATACAAAACATTCTAAGGCGGTTTTGAATAACCGCCTTAGAATGTGCATCGTGAATTGCAATTTTCACCACGATATTTGCAAAATTGCCACCGAACCACTTTCTAAGGCGGTTCCAGTTATAACCGACGTAGAAACAGTGCCGTAAAGGACCCTTTTTTTAGTAGTGTGATAAAAATGTAGATAGAAATATAAAGTGTTCAATGATATATATATATATATATATATATCATTGCACACGCTTGAAATCAACACAAAAATTCAAACTATGCAAATACATGATGGAGTTCAGTGTATCATATGCGCAATTGTGTCATAGTCTAGTTGATATTCTTATATATATTTGAAAATTTTTAATTGATTAGTTTAATTTAAAATTTATAAGCTATTTAGCTTATAATTTAGTAAAACAAACTTGTTTAACAAACATCTTAATTTAAACAAATACTTATATAAATGAGACAAATAAGTTAAGAGGTAGATCATTTGACGTATAAAATATACACAATTTTTGTTGTTAAAATGTGCAAATTAATGTATGATTAGATGATATATACAAGAAAATTATAATAATGGAAAATTTGAATTTTTTTGAAAAAAAGAAATTTTCAATTGAAAATTAAATACATACCTCAGTTTTTTGTTTGTCAACAGCATCATCACAACCAATGTCGTAATTAGTAGGAATGCTAAAGTATAATGGTGTTGCATGTATATGTATCAGAATACATTATTATAAATATTAAGCATAAGAGAAATAATCTATTATAATTTCATCCTTAATAAATAATTACTAAGTTTCCTAACATAAACTAATCTGAAAATCATACAAAAATTTGAATGTATTTGTTACACCAATATAGTTTTATATTACCCATTTTACTTTTTGTAATAAATACTACCAAGTATTTTAATATTATTTTTTGAAAAATAAAACATAAATACGACTAAATTTAATATTTTTTGTTGATAAGGTCATATATTAATGATCAATAAATCAGAATAATTTATTGTGAAATATATAGGGATGAGAAAGTTTAGGGGATGACATACATACCATTCCTTGCACTGTATTACATAATTGGATTGATTTTTTTTCTTTGCTTTTTATGATTTTGTGCATTGCAAAACATTTGTTTTGAATATTTTTTTTTCTATTTTCAAAAATGAGAAATAACTAAAATTATATTTATGAAAATTTAACTATAATTGAAAGAAATAAAAAGAAATTCTCTCCATCTCTATTATACGTAGATACTAATCTTATTTGAGCATATATATTACAATATTATAATTTTATATTCTCGTCATGAATTTAGCTGATAAGTTTATGAAATATTTTAAAAACAAAAATATTGACTAAGAATAATTGTATCAATTTTTATAATATATAGTAAGTTGTAAATGAGTAAATACTTTTGTAAAAGAAAAGTCTTATGGGCTTAAATATTTTCTCAGTCCTTATAATTTAATCTTTTTTCTTTTGATCTCATTTTTTTTAATTTTTATAAATTATGTTTGTTTTATTCTTTGTTCTTAAAGTACTTTAGATAATAATTTTTTTAGTGTTCATAGTATTATCTAAATTAAAACTCTTTAAGGACAAAAAATAAAATAAACATACATCAAACCTATGTGAGAGGCCTATGACCTAACATACATCAAACCTTAGTCACATTAGAACTTTTGAGAAAATAGATCAAGCCAAAGCTTCTAATAAATCTTATTTAGTTAAACCCTGATTCATTCAAAAAGCCTCTTAGACCTAATAGACTGATTTATTTGAAAATTATAAATAATTATTCATTGTTATTATTATTATTATATATATTAAATTTTTGTAATTTATTGAATCTTTTTAAATGTTAATCATGTTGGTCTACATAGAAAGTAAAGTTAGAGTTTATAACTAAATTTATTGAAAAATAAGTTTGTCATTTTTAAATGTCTTATTGCAAAAACATTTTAAAATAAAATTTAAAATATGCTTACATCATATAGATAAGTTTGATTTGATTCTTATAAGACTTCACATACATATTTTTATTTTTATCTTAGTGTTAAATTGAGACAAATAAACTTGTAGGTTAGAATAGATTTTTATGTAGGTTAGACTTAGATTCTTAACAAAGTTTTGGAGAGATAATAATCAAGTCAGACTCTAATCATATAGTATTAGTCCAGAGTAACCTTAAGCCTAACAAAGCCTAATAAATACTCGATTTATTTTCACCCCTAATTGCATTGTACTAAAAATGCAGTTGAACCTAAATTTAATTAAGCATTTTATAAGATTTAAATTTTAAACATATTTTAATTAAGTAATATGTTTCATTATACATTATTATAATTCTGGTAAAAAAAAGTACACTTTTATAATTGTTAACATGCAGTAGAAGAAATAATACTAATCCTAATCTATTCTGATCTAAGAAATAGTGGGAGAAGGTCCCATCATTCATAACCATGAATGGATAATCCATAATTCGCTAATCTATCCATGCAAGAATTACCCTCGTGATATATGTGAGAAATTCCTGAAATTGGTGATAGCAAAAAATCGCATCACACAATTCAACCATCTGTTTCGAAGGGACTAGTAGTGAATTATGGGAAGAACAAAAGGCCTGAACCACTAACAATGAATCACATTCCAGGAAACCTATTCCAGCACTATCTCCATAACAAGAATTGCTGCCATGATCAGTTCCTCATGGAAGAATGAAGAGATACTTAAATAAGAGGCAAAACATGGCCCTATGGTTTTAAATAGCAGTCCGACCCCACAATTGGGGTCGCATGCAACTGCACCGCGATTACAGTTGTGATCGAATCTACTCTATTTTTTTGCAACATAAAGATTTTCTGGCTTCATGCAAAGCAATCCCAATTGCAACCACAACTACAATTTAAAACCATGGTTGATCCCTACAAAGCCACGACTGCAGTTTCTAAAAATGGAACCACTTGCAGCATGACTTGGGAAGCCTCTCTTTGCCACATCTGAATTACATTTTAGCTCGCCATAGTGTTGGGTAATCAACACTCTCTCAAATAAAATTATCCATACCCACAACAGATTAGTAAGAACACAACAAAGATTATACTGTAGGAAAAATAATAACAAACACAAAAATTTAACGTGGTTTAACATTTCTTACTTGCGTTCATGAAACTGTCTAAAAAAGTATTTTACTATCACAAAAATGACTACAAAATTGTAACTCACCTCAAATAATGTATCACTCTACAAACCCAAGTACCTCATTCAATAGTTACAAGAAATGATAACACTCTCATACAAAGACATTTTTCTCTCAATAAAATGACTTTATCTTAGGATCTCTCTTCTCACACATTCTTTCTTCATGTGTGCTGTTTCTCAACTAATTCTGTTTTCTATTTATAGTGAAGATTGTTATCAATTATAATAAATAAATTCTCTTAAAAGTTGAAACAAAAATAACTTTAAATACATCAATTTAAATAAACTTTATCTAAAATGCAATTTTCCATTTTGCATTTAAACCACATAATGATAAAAATTTAATTCTTAATATGCATGCATCTTATCTTCTGACATAAAACTCTATCCATAAGGAGGCAGGTACCAAGTAACTGGAAAAAGTTTGGGGGCTTTCAGCCATATAGATAAAGCCTTTGGGCTACATGCGACCGTGATTTGAGCTGCAATATCAAGATAATTTTAACTTTATATAATCGCAATTGAAATCACAATGGCCGCATTTGTTTGTGATACGTGACTCCTTGATTGTTATTTAAAATTAAAACGTTGAAACATGCTGCTAAATTTCAAGGACTTGGAAGGAGGAATGCATGAGTGCCATATCAACTTACTCGAACGAAGACAATTGCCCGAGGTGTTGAGATGCAGAAAAGCATCCATGAAGGAGAACCCGTGAGTTATTGCAAATGAAGTCACATCGCTAACTGTGGCCTGAAGATTATGAAACTGCTCTGGAATTTCAAACAGATCAACAATTGCGTGCATAGTGAAGAATTTAAAAAGCGGACCCTCTATCTCAAACTAGTAGTTCGATCATATTTTAGCTAATATGTTTTACATTACAATATTATAGATATTAAGAATATAAGAAATAATCTTTTTAATTGCTTAAAAATAATTACCAAGTTTTCTAAACACAAATTACTCAAAAAAAATCCTGCCAAGATTTGAATGTAATTGTTGCAGCAATGTGAATTTTATAGTATGCATGTGACATTTTGCAATAAATCATACCAAGTCTTTTAATAATTTTTTTAAAATTAAAATATAAATCCAAATAAATTTAATATTTTTTATATATAAGGTCATAAGCCATCAATCATAAAATTAGGGGCATATGATTATTTTTGTCTCTGAATATGTAAATCACTAAAAAATTTATCTATGAAAGATTAAAATTCACATTATCTAGGAGTAGGAAAAATATTCATAAGAACTGCCACTTGGATAACACATGTAAATCTTCACCCCATAATTTTTCAATGAGCAATATATGTGATCAAAATTCGCAAACTTGACACTTACAATTTTGGATTGTCAAATTTGGTTGTGATTTAATTTACTTTTAATATATAGATAAATATGCTAATATAGAATTTAAGGCTGATATTATATTTATAGTAATGATATGCCAACGTAAGAAAATTTATATAAAAAAATACATTAATATAGATACTAATATAATTAGGAATTATACAAATATATAAATAAGTACATTTATATCATCTATAAATGCTGATATCTATAAAATTAATTTTTTTTGGTCAAAATCCATACCATCAAATTTTTCATATAAATGATAATACCTAGATACTTATTTAAAATCCTGCAACACATTCAAATGTTTATGAATATGATATTCAGAAATTGATAAAAATATATAAATAAATTAAACTTGGGAGAAAATAATAATGTAGCATTTAATCCTATTAATGTAATATTTAGTCAAATATATAAATAAATATGTTTTTTTTTTCCATATAGTGTGACACAATTTTGTTAATTATTGTACCCTCCTATTCATTTTACACGCGTATGCTCATTGTGCAAGCAAACCATTGGTGACTAACATCCATTCCTACATGGTAGAACCCATGAATTGATGATTTTTTTTTTGTTAATGAAACTGTGCGTTCTCTTGCAAAACATTTATCTTAAATAAATAAAAAAGTCTATGGAAAAAATAAAAACGGAAGTTTGTTACGTATATTAAGTCTCAAATTAAATATAATTAAGGAATTAACTGTTACCCAATAAACAAAATAACTTTCGAATGAATTAAATATTATTAAAGAATTAACTTCTTGTCTCCAAATAAATCACAAACTTCTTTTATTATAATAAGGGTTTCTACGTTATTCCATATTTATGATGTTGTTGAGGTCAAAATAAATATATTGTTTTATAACCTATACTTATGTTATTAGTTTTTTTTTTTAAAATTAAGATGTTGAATTTTCTGTATACTTTAGTTTTCCATATGCATATAATTTTTTTTTTTTTTTTTTTTGCATATAGAGGTTAACGGTTAACACAATGTAACGACTCATTGAAGTTATATGAAATTATGAATTAACTCAGATGAAAGACTTTAATTTTCTTTATTGTGCAAATAATTGTACTTAGTTTTATTTCATTTTTAGTTTTAGTATTGTTTTCTTCTATGTCTTATTTTTTCACTCTACAACACTGAGTACAAATTATGTGCTTCTCATATCTTTCAGCCTTACTAAAGATCCGCATTGAAACCCTTTCTCTTCATGATGATAAAATTGCAAAATAAATTTTTAAATAAAATTAGCAATTTTATAAAAAAAGAAAAAAAACAACGATAAAAAATACGTTAACAAAGTTGATATTGCAATTCATTCATAAATGAATGGGGGAAGTGGGTGTTATGGGATTATGAATGTAGTAGCTTATAAAATTATTCGTCACACTCCATTTATGAAATCAAGGCTCTTAGTAATTAAGGATTAAAGAAGGATAAAATAGGAATTAAATGGTAATATACAAAGGCCCATATCAAAGAGTTTGTTTATACAATGAACATTAAATAAACTTAAGTTTTGGTATTTTAAAATGAATTTAGGATTGAAATTTCATTCAACTTTTCACATAAATATGATGGAAAATGTTATGAAATTGAATTTAGTAATTTATAGTTATTAGTTGTTTTAAAAACTATTCAAGTCAATTTTCCAACAAAAACAAAACTAGTCCAACTTAGTAGAGGAGAAAATTGGTGTACTAGTCGAGTAACTAGTGTAAACAAAACCACAAAACCAGCAAATAAAGATGTACTAAGTCCTACAAAGCCAACATCAACATTAAAGCTATAAGTCACCCACAATGTGTAAGAGATAAGTTGTGTGCACCAATGATCAGATCCATCACAATAGAGAGATGCAACAAAAAAGTAGTTCGAATAAAAGAAATACATGGCCTAACCCAATTTTCACAACCATGAAAAGGAACCAATGGATTGAGATCTTTCTAGCAAATTATTAGACTAACCCAAAATATAAAGCATAGCTGAAAGTCATCTCATCCAACATAGAAAGTCAAAATAAAATCATATGAAAATCCTAAATCACATGAAAGTTGTCAACATAGGTATTAAATAAATTGATGATAATGTTTTCACTCGGTTTGAATATTACATAATAGTTAATTTTTGTTGATTATGGGTTGAACTTGTGAAGCTGATTGTAACGAGCTTCTGAAAGAAATTCTTCAACAAAGGTTCTCATAACTTATGTTTTTGCTTTTCTTTGAGTAACAATCATTTCCTGCAAAAATCATGATAAAGAATGAAACATTTAGTGATGAATATTGTGTAGGTTCCAATTTGTATTTTTTTCTCATCAACATTATTTACTGGAAACATTGATAATAGAAATTAAATTTTCATGTTGAATGGTGATAAATTACATTAAACTCTAAAATAAATAAATAAAAAGTTCAATTTCCACTTTTTTGTTATTTTCTTTAGCAAACATTTCTCAACATTCCAGGAATTTAAAATTGGAAAAACATATGGAAAAGTAAACAAAAATAAAAACATTATAATATAGGAGAATATAAAACATTCAAAATATGCATACTCACATCACTTTCATTAATTATTAGCCATCATTTGTTTGAAATTTTTGCAATATTCAATAACAACATTTTGAATAGCAATGGAAAAGATTCCAAACTCCCAAAAGAAGCATACTCACTATAGTTATCATTTTCCAAAAAAACATCCTAGATAGTAAAACTAAAAAGAATATGAAAATTACTACTGATATTGTTTTTCTTGGATACGTTGATGGAAAAAATTTAAAATATGACATTGAATTGTGATTTAAAATGTCAAACTTTACATGCACCCCAGAAATAAAAGAAAACTAAACTTTTTTATAATTCTGAAATGAAAAATCACCACTATCTCTAATCAGTCATGAGCTTGTAGCTGTTAATATACTTTAACCAATAATAAAATGTGTTGAAAAATTCATTGTTAGCACTGCTTATTTTTTAAAAATAAATATACTCAATTCTGTTTCATTTTTGGTTTTGTTATCGCTTTCTTCTTTGTCTTGTGTTTTCACTTTGTGACACTGAGGAGGAATTTCATGATTCTCGTAATTTTTAATCTCCTCCAAAGACCGACACCGAAAGCATGTCTCCTTATGAATATAGGTCTACAAAAAAAAATAGTGATAATAACAAAAGGCAAACAAGAGAAAACTTGTTAAAAAAGTTGATGTTGCAATTCATTGATTCCTAGCATGTTAAATAGGAAAATATAAAAAAATCTGCAAGAAAAAAAGATAATAAAATAGGCGATCATAAAAAAAAACCAAACAAGAGAAAACTTGTTAAAAAAGTTGATGTTTCGCAATTCATTCATTTCTATCATGTTAAATAGGAAAATATAAAATGACATATAAATGGGAAAGGGGACGGGGTACAATTATGATGATCATAGAAATAGTGTAGCTTAGGATTTTTCATCACACTCCACTTTAAGACATAAAGGTCCTTAGCCCTTAGTATTTAAGGGTAAATTTGGACAGATAGAGACTTGTGAAATCAAAATAACATTAACTTATAATGCACTAATTGAGGAATATGGAAGACAGAACAAATATGTTGTGGCTTGAAAATTATTTGATGACACAAAAGCAAGACACGTTTAACCTAAGGATCTAACTTACTCAACATTATTGATCAAAATATAAACTAAAGGTAGAATGAATGTTGAGGTGAAAAATGTTTATAGAGATTTCAAGCAAAGAGTCATGGTTCTCCTGTTGATGCTTTATGCCTTAGACATTACTTATATATGGAAGGAAAACAGTGGGATAAAACTCTAAACCCTATATACTCAACATTCCATTTTTTCCTCATTTGGAATAATGACAATTATAATTTGTGGGAATATCTTGATCATATTAAGGTTACTAGGAATACGGTTTTTTCCAAAGTAAAGCATGGACATTGCTTATTGTATTATTGGTTTATTAACCCTACTACAAGAATTGCTTGTTGGTATCTAACTATATAGGATGTTGTTTTCTCTATTGTTTCCATGTAATATCCTAGTTTTAGAGCTGATTTTCCTATATTTTCTTAAAGTATGATGTATTTTATAAATATATAATTGATGTATTGATGACATATGCCAATGTTTTATACCTGAATGATCTACAAAAGTATCATATTTTTGTTTTAAAATCACAACGTTGTTGGAATCCCACGTTGCATTCACGTCCCACGTTCCTTTTTTATTTTATTATTTTGGAACATTTAGTTATTTTGAATCTGGTCCATTTTCCATCCACATTCATCCCATATCTTTGCAAATATATTTGCAACCACCTTCAGTAACAAATCACGTACCCATCATCTCACGTACTGATAACTTCTTATCTTACGTCTGATAACTTCCTATCTCACGTTCTGATAACAAGTTGAGAGAGCTCTGTGATGGACAGACTCTATAAATAGGATGGGGTGCTCTCAGTTTTGTATCACCAAACCCACTTCTCTATTAAAAAAAATACACCATCTATTCAGAGTGAGTAAGGGTCTGGAAGAACAAAACTGTCTTTCAGGTTCGTGTGTGCGTCGCTTCCCGTTCAATTTGCAATGGCTGAAGGTACGCTCGTAATTCTTTTAATTTCCGCTATTTGATCTAAATATGCTATTTAAATTTATTTGCATGTTTAGATCAGTGTATGTATATTTTTACAAACGTTTGTACTAACATTTCAATTTTATTACACAGATCGACTATTATAGTGAAGGCTAATTTAATGTAAAATAGATAGTAAATGAAATTATTTTTATAGCAGTGTATATGTTGAGAGCTTTTTTTTTAATCAAGGAAAAAGGATTAAAGACAGCAAAAAAAACTAAACAGGTCTAACAAACATAATACTTAGGGCATTAGCTAATGCCAGGGATGAAATCTCTAAAGAGGTTAGTTTGTGCACAAATCTCAATAACTTATTTTTCATTTGTATTTAATTGTTATGAATTGATTGAACATAGAGTTTATTTTCTATATTGAAGATTCTTGTATAAAGCTACTCATCATAGTTTGAAAAGAACTATTTTGTAAATGTTTAATATATTGCTCAAACTAACTATTTACTTTAAGAAATATATTTAAAAAATAAATCTATATATTCAATCAATTCATAAACAAGTTTGTTAATTTTCCCTCTAAATTTTTTTACATAATAAAACAATTGAATTGATAAATTTACTTATAAACACTCATCTTATCTTAACTCAAAGGAAGAAAATAAATAAACATCAAATTTTCATTTTCATTGGATTACGTACCGTATCGAACCTATTACTGATCTTTCGTTCTTTGCATATAACGTACCAATTTTTAATCGATTCAGGTGGCGATTTGAAGTGTCTTCCTCTTTTTGGCTTTGAATTTTGTGTCGTAGGTGAGGTTTCATTCTAATAACAATAGAAAGGTATACAGGTAAACATATTGGTAAAAATGTAAATAAAAATATAAAGTGTGCAATGATATATATATATATATATATATATATATATATATATAGACACACACGTGCGCGCTTGAAAAAAATATTCATGAAAATCAACGCAAAAATTTAAACTATGCAAATACATGATGGAGTATCTTTTAGGATTCAATGTATCATATGCATATGTTTGAAAATTGTTAATTATTTTTTTAGTTTAAAATTTATAAGCTATTTAGCCTATAATTTAGTAAAATAAACTTGTTTAACAAACATCTTAATTGGGCAAATATTAATATAAATGATACAAATAAGTTAAAAGTTAGAACATTTGACATATAAAATACACACAATTTTTCTTGTTAAAATGTGCAAATTAATGTATGATTAGATGATATATACATGAAAATTATAACAATGGAAAATTTGAATTCTTTTGAAAAAAAAAATTTCAATTAAAAATTAAATATATACCTCATTTTTTGGGTTATCAACCCCATCGTCACTATCAATGTCATAGTTAGTGGGAATGCAAAAGGATACTAGTGTTGCATGTATAGGTTCACCATCATTTAATAGACAATGAAATAGTTGAATTATCAAAACTTAATTAAATAGATGTACTAAAAAAATTAGAAAGAACAATTTGTCTTAATAATTAAAAAAGAGAGTCTAACATACAATTGATCTCAAACTAAGCATACAATGAATTGTATTAAAACCATTCTCATTTGTCACTAAACATCACTCAGAATCTTTGTTCACTAAAATGACCATATCTTGAGCTATAAACTTTACTTTTTAGTGATTCAATTCCAAAGTTGTTATTTAGCAGACATCTAAGGGTATATTTCTTATGAAGACAGATAAGTCTAATTCATTCATCACTCTCATGAAAAAGGTTTAGGGATCCCATGCTTAGTGCAGAAACCCCCCATTCTTATCCCCGAGAGGTTAAAGAATGGGTTTCTTTCTTCTTGTTTGATGTTTAGCGTTAGAATATGTAAGGCTTAGCACCAGTTTGATGCTTGGTGCCAGGGGTTCAGATAGCTCTCATGCTCTGTACCTCTTTCAAGCATAATTCACACCACAACAATTGATATGCTTAGCATCAATTTGCAATTCTATATAATTTAGGTTTGTAATTTTTTCATTTTGTGACCTTTCAGGGGCTCTAAATATATTGATATCAAACACCCAAACATAATTAAAATTCTACAATTGATTTTGAGCATGTTTTTAGTCGTTTCAAAGAAACAAAAAAACCATAACAACAAATCACCAATCAAATAATTATCTCTAAATTCCTAATTGATTCCCACCCCCTTATCTTCAAGGGTGAAAGTGTAGTAAGCTTGAAGCAGTACCCCTCTGATTTGCACTCACCTTCGTTTTGCACTCACAATGTTGATGAATCTTCGTACGAAGATTCTTACTTTTGTACTATCAATATCGTCTTTTCTAATGAAGTCCTTGAAATAAATTTTAGAAAAAAAATCACTATCAATAAATGTAATAATTTATTGTAAGGTCATAAATGTCAGTTAAAAACAAATAATTTATTATAGGAGCTTATAATAATAAATAACATTAAATGTTTGGAAGCATTAATGTTTTAAAATATTTAAATTGATTAAAAGGTACATTTATTGATTGTTGATATTTATTTCAAATATTCAGAAAAATTAAATCTTTTTATGAAGGTTCTTATCTCTTTTCTAATAAATCTAATAATTTATTGTATGGTCATAAATGTTCATTCAAAACAAATAATTTATTATAGGAACTATTAAAAATAAATAATGTTAAATATTTTGTTTGAATAAAAATAACATTAAATATTTGGAATCATTAATATTTTTAAGATATTTAAATTAATTGATAAGTATCATCATTGTTATTGTTACAAGTGAATTTAATAACCCATAGAATGATGTAGTAGTGTAAGACATTCATAGGTGGAAGAAAGATTTATTTAGTAGAATAATCTCTGTTTAGTTATCTTCATGTATGAATTTTTTTTTGAACTACTGAACATCACACATCACGAGTGAGATTGATTGTTCACTCAATAAGTTGGGGAACACCAATGGTGTCTAACCCAAGACCAATAAAAATGGTAATGAAATTAATAGTTCTATCTATGTATGAATGGAAATTTGTTTGGGAAGTCAAGTACTTAATATCATTATAGCATAATAATAAATGGAATTAAATATTTAGACAAATTAACTTTGAAGAAAATGTTCCTCTTCTAAAATTTCTGAAATATAACATCATAACAAATCAAAATAAAATAAGCTTACCTCTTTAAGTCTATTAAAAAGAAAAAGTATATATATTAGGCCATTGAAAACATAATATATTAAATAAATATATGGAAATAAATGTAAATAAATGTATTGACTTTCTAATATCATAAATAATATAGTAAAAGAGTAAAGGTATCATATAATAAATAAAATTAAATATTTAGAAAATTTTAAATTTTATAAATGAGTTGAGTAATATGGCTCACAATACATTATTATAAATATTAAGAATAAGAGAAATAATCTATTATAATTCCATCCTTAATAAAAAATTACTAAGTTTCCTAACATAAACTAATCTGAAAATCCTACAAAAATTTGAATGTCATTGTTACAACAATATAGTTTAATATTACCCATTTTACTTTTTTTAATAAATACTACCAAGTATTTTAATATTATATTTTGAAAAATAAAACATAAATACGAATAAATTTAATATTTTTTGTTCATAAGGTCATAAATTAATGATCATTAAATAGGAATAAATTATGGTGAAATATATAGGGATGAGAAAGTTTAGGATGACATACATACCATTCCTGCACTGTATTACTTAATTGGATTGATTTTTTTTTTTGATGATTTTGCGACTTGCAAAACATTATAATTTTTCATATTTTAATTTCAAAAATGAGAAATAACTAAAATTATATTTATGAAAAGTTAACTATAATTAAAAAAATAAAAAGAAATTCTCTCCATCTCTATTATACTCAGGATACTAATTTGATTTGAGCATATATATTACAATAATATAATTTTATATTCTCATCATGAATTTAGATTATAAGTTTATGAATTATTTTAAAAACAAAATCTTGACTAAGTATAATTGTATCAATTTTTATAATACATCGTAAATTGTAAATGAGTACATAGTTATGTAAAACTAAAAAATTATGGGCTTAAATATTTTTTAGTCCTTATAATTTAATATTTTTTCTTTTGGTCTCGTATTTTTTTTAATTTTTATAAATTGTGTTTGTTTTATTTTTTATCTTTAAAGTATTTTAGATAACATTTTTTATTGTTCATAATACTATCTAAATTAAAGCTCTTTTAGGATAAATAAAAAAAACATACATCAAACCTAGGTGAGAGGCTTATGACCTAACATACATCAAATCCTGGTTAGATCATACCTTTTCAAAAAATAGACGAATCTAAAGCTTTTAGTAATTCTTATTTAGTTGAATAGGTAAGATACTAATTCATTCAAAAATTCCATTAGACCTAACAAGACTGATTTATTTGAAATTTATAAATAATTATTCATTGTTAGTATTATTATTATTATATTAAATTTTTTATAATTTATTTAATTTTTTTTTAAAATGTTAATCATATTGGTCTACATGGAAAGTAAAATTAGAGTTTATAATTAAATTTATTGGAAAATAAATTTATGTCATTTTTAAATGTCTTTGTTGCAAAAATATATTAAAATAAGATTATGAATGTTATATTAAACCTTTAAAATATGTTTATATTAGATTTGATTCTTATAGGACTTCACATACATATTTTTTATTTTTATCTTAATATTAAATTATCACAAATAAGCTTGTAGGTTAAATCAAACTTTTATGTATGTTAGACTTACATCCTTAACAAAGTTTTTGACAGATAATGGTCATATACTTTTAGCCCAAAGCAAGGTCAAGTCTAACAAAGTTTAACCTTATTAAGCCTATTTTCATCCCTAATTGCATGGTAGTAAAAATCTATTTAAACCTAAATTTAATTAAGCATTTTATAACATTTAAATTTTAAAGATATTTTAATTAAGTAATATGTTTCATAGTATATTATTATAATTCTGGTAAAAAAAAGTACACTTTTATATTTGTTATCATGCAGTAGAAGAGAATAAATATTACTCTCTAACTCCATCATGAAGAAATAATACTAATTATTTTCTTAAAAAATCATCGTGATTTGGGCTACAACATCAAGATTTTGTAACTGTTCACAACTATAACGTGACTGCAATTGGGACCGTATCGTTCATATTTATCCACAATTTGTCATGATATTAACTAATGCGACCGTGAACCGATATTTAAAACCTTTATCTTGGCTAATATTGCTTCCTATGCATATCTCTCGAGTTACTTTATGATGATTAAAGGTAGCTGGCACAGAAGAGGGTTTAAAGGAACCAAAGGCAACATTTTCAGCTTGTTTTGGTGCAGCATTTATAATGCTACACCCTACAAATTAAGTATGCAGCTATGCTTGCTGAAAAGATGCAAAAACATGGTGCTAATGGATGGCTTGTTAACACAGGCCGGTCTGGTGGAAGGTAAGCTTTTTGTAGTAATAATAATAATAATTAAAAAAAGAGTGCTAACAACGTACTCTTACGATCTTTTCAAACACATTTCTACATTTTTTTTTCAAATACACTTTTTTTCAATTGATTGAAATTCAGATAGGATCCACTAATTTAAGAATGAACCCACCAAATGGAGAAGGAGAACCACATTTTTAGTAGGTCCCAAATGAATTAAAACCAATAGAAGAGGTGTTAGATAAAGAATATTGAAAAAGGAATTATTAATACAATAATTCATACAATAATTTATACAACAGTATATTTTTCTATTTTTTTCTCTATCACATTACTCATACTTCTTTCTCTTTTCTCTCTCTCATTGTAAAAATTGTCATTAATTTGTTGTACGAATAAAATTTCTCTATAGAAAAGTGTAATAAAAATATATATTTTTTCTCTTCAAAAATCTAAAATCAACTTTTTTATTTCTTGAGCAAAACTGCAGCTATGGTTGTGGAAATCGTATTAAACTATCTTATATGAGAAAAATTATTGATGCTATTCACTCTGGAAGCCTATTGGATGCGAAGTACAAGAAGACTGAGATTTTTGGACTTGAGAGCCCCAATAAAGTGGAGGGAGTCCCCTCAGAAATTCTTGAACCTGAGAACACAGTTAGTGGTCCTGCAACTCTCATTTTCAATCATCACAACTATCTTTCTTTTTCACTTTCAAAGTTTTTTTGACACAAATTCAAAATTTTGTTTGATTTCAGTGGTTAGACAAACAAGCCTACAAGGACACGTTGTTGGAGCTAGCTGGATTGTTCAACAAAATTTTTGAAACATTCACCATTGGAGAGAACAACCAAATGATAGAGGAGATTCTTGCTGCTGGACCAATCATTGGTGATGCTTAATTAGAAGCGCCACCCCTTTACTCTCTACTAATTTTCTATTGGTTTTTCATTCTTTGGTTACTTGGATTTGAAGAAAGAAGATATTTGAGTAGAGGATTGATTGTCATCATGCCTTGAAACAAAGAAGAAAGTTTTAGAAGTCTATTTTTTTTTGCAGCTTGCTAATCAAGTCTTGTCTTGTTCTGTTTGGTTCCTTTTGTTGTTTTGAAGAGAAGTTATCAAGGCATGCTCTAAAAATACCTGAGGTTGTTTGAAAGATGATTCTATGTTTGAAAGTGCTACAACATTTTAGAAGCTACAAGCTCTAATGGTTGATCCTTCCATGTGTATTGCGATAAATTAAGGGGTTAGGAGTTAGGCAGATGAAGGTTCAAAGTATAAATTGCTTATAGAGTTATGGGGTTTAAGGATTTTATGGGTTTGAAGAATATATTCAAGCAACCAATCACATTGTAGAACATCTCATTAAATTGTAGAATTAGAGGCCCTAGAAACATTTATTACCCAAGAATGAAATTCTTTGATGATAATTGCAAAATCTCCTTTATGTTCCTGCATTTTTTGCTACAAATTCTCGGCCTCTTCCACCCTGATCTTCTCTACCACCTTGGCCTCAATGGTTCTCGAGTCTTTGTCTTGGACACCAAGCTCCTCCTCACTGGTGGGTTCAATTCTCTCATATGCAAAACACTTAAGGGCTTTTACTGAATCACTATCTTGTTGTGACTTTGTTACCCCAACTGCAAAGTTGGTACTGTTTGCATGGGTTGTTTGTCCTCTTTTTTGAACTCAAGACCAATGCCCTTTTTCTTGATCATAAATTGTAGCATTTGTTTGATCTCTTAAATTTCTGCAATGGTTTTCTTGAACTTGATTTCAGAGGGATGCTCCTCCTCCCTTCTTTCCTCCCTTTTAACCTCAATAACATTTCCTGAAATTTAGTTGTCCATGTTTCAACTCTAAAATGCTTATTTTGCAAGAATGATGGTGTAACCCACAAGAATTGGATTCCTCTTCCTCATTATCGTCTCTAGACCCATTACTGTCATTGTTCTCCTTTTCTGACTTATTTCCTCTTTTGACCAAGTTTTCGCCACCATCTGAAGGTATCTTTCCTTAAATTTAAGAAGTAATTTCTTGATTTGTCTCATGCCCAACAATTTTTCTTTTATGAGATTCATGTTTGTTTCAGGTCTATAATCACCTTTCCATGTAGGTTGGACTAATTGTTAGGATCCAATGGGAAAAAAGATGGATTTTTATTTAATAGTAAGAAAAGAACAAAATATAGGAGAGATAACTCTCCTCCAAGAGTTTTTCCTTCACAAAGAGCTAATGCTCAATTACAAATGATCCAAATTTGAATCTCCCATATCTTTCTTCCCCTATTTATATCTAATAAATCTCATTAACTAACTAACTAACTAATTTATTAATAGTCTAACTATGGTAACTAACTTTTCCATCTTCTCCTTATAGTGTAACGCATCATTTACCTCCTGTGAATCAAATGCACAGTATTGACAAGACCAAGAACCCAAATACCAATGGATTAATAATGTGGAAGCAATGTCTTCCAAGGTTATTTTGATGATGCCAAAGAATCAAGAGTCAAGAAAAATCCAAAGATTCAATAATCAAGTTTCAAGAATCAATATTCAAGAATCGAGTTTCAAGAATCAAGATTCAAGAATAATCAAGATCAAGATTCAAGACTCAAGATTCAAGAAACAAGGGAAGACTCAATCAAGATAAGTACAAAAAAAAGTTTTCCAAAACATTGAGTAGCACAAGAAGTTTTCACAAAATCATTACCAAAGAGTTTTAATTACTCTTTGGTAATCGATTACCAGAAGGTAGTAATCGATTATCAGTGTTTTAAAATGTTAAGATTTCAAATTTCAAGAGTTACAACTTGTGTTTAAACATTTTTAACTTGTGTAATCGATTACACAATACTTGTAATCGATTACCAGTGTTTCTAAACGTTTTAATTTTCAAAATTCAAAATGAAGAGTCACATCTGTTGATGTGTAATCGATTACACCTTAATGGTAATCGATTACCAGTGACTGATTTCGAAAAATACATTTCCAAAAGTCACAATTCTTCAAGTGACTTGTTTCTGAAGATTCTTTCAAAAGTCACAACTTTTTAAGTGACTAGTTTTAAAGAAATTGCCAAGAGTCACAAGCTTTGACTTGAGTTATCAAGAGATTATAAATATGTGGCCATGACATGAATTTCAATAATCAATAATCTATCTTTCAATCTTCTCTCAACATCATTCAATATCTTTCAACTCTTTCTACACAATTTTCTAATTCATTTCTCTTTATCTTTATAAAAGTTTTTGTTCAACACTTTCTCTTCCGAGAAAAGTTCTTTGTTCAAAAACTTGTGCTATTCATCTTTTTCATTCTCTTCTCCCTTTGCCAAAAGAACGAAGGGCTAACCGCCTGAATACTTTTGTGTCTCTCTTCTCCCTTACAAAAGATTCAAAGGATTAACAACTTGAGAATTCTTTTGATTCTTCCCTTCCCCTTAAGCAAAAGATTTCAAAGGACTAACCGTCTAAGATATATTTTGTTTCCCCTTTACAAAGATTCAAAGGACTAACCGCCTGAGAATTCTTTCTCCCAACACATTGGAGGGTACATCCTTTGTGGTACAAGTAGAGGGTACATCTACTTGGGAATTGTTATACTGAGAATAAGAGAGGGTACATCTCTTGTGGATCAATTCAAGTGGAGGGTACATCCACTTGGTTTTTTCTAAGAGAACAAGGGAGAGTACATCCCTTGTGAATCTTTGGCATGTAAAGGATTTTACAAGGTTGAAAAAAGTCTCAAGAATCGCAGGTTCCTTGGAAACTGGATGTAGGCACGGTTTGTGGCCGAACCGGTATAAATCTTATGTTTGTCTTCTTCTTCCCTACACTTTTTAATTTCTGTTGTGCACTTTTAATTATCACTTTTACTTTTGGTTAAGTTTCTATTTCTGTTCTTTACTTTCTTAACTTTGTAGTAAAAGCCTAATAGAATCTAGTAATATCAAGAAGGATAGATTTTTAATTAGTCAAGACACGTTCATAATTAATTCAACCCCCCATTCTTAATTATTCTGAGGCCACTTGATCCAACAAATAATGTCAATTATTTTATTAAGGTTTGCTTCCATAGTCATAGTAACCAATAATTTATTCATAGCCCCTAAACCATCATAAGTCCAATTACACAATTCAAATTTTAATATAGAATCAGTGCATATAGACACCCAAACATCATATTTTCTGCATGGTTAACTAGTTACAAGAATTGTATCTCTAGTTTGTCAAAGTCAAATTATCGATTCCTTGAGCCTCTGCCCTGCTCTCAACAAGGTTAGATGGATTGAACTTGAACACCATGGCCATGGGCACACTTGAAGAAAAAAAGGGTCTAAAAATCAAATATGGTTGGGCTTTACTCGTGATTCTTGAAGTAGTCTTCGCTGGAAGCAGTGACTAACCTTCGTCAGGAACCATGAGTGCACACAAGATAAGTATTTCCCTCCAACACAATTTATTCCACACCAAAGGGTCAACCAGAATTCAAACCCTGAATCACTTGATTAAGGGACACAAGCCGTTATCACTTATGTCAACCGTTGTTGGTTTTTCTTATCCATACATGATAATAGATGAAATGAGTTATTCATGCTTTGTCCAACATCTCTATTCACGTTTTCAACTCCTCTATTTTGTGGTGAGATATTACTTCTCTTGATTCCCTTGTTTGTTGTCCTGGTAATTGATTATCAGATTCAGTTAGCAAGAAAGTAGGTGATGGGAAGGAAGCCTTTTGCTGGTTGGATCGCTGGGTTGGTCCCTCAACTCTAAAAGATGACTTTCCGAGGCTTTTTTTTGTACCAGTGACATTGGTGCCAAGTATCCACCAGTTTTGCTAATAACTAATCTCTGTTGCGGAACCTGACTGACCACCTTTAATAGAGTATCTCCTCTCAATCATGTTTTTTCAACCAGAAGGCTCAAACCCAAGATCTTACCTAAGGGGACCGAATCCAGTATCACTCTTATCAATGATATGTTGGTTTTCCTAGGCTATTTCAAATAGTGAATAATCAGCTTGTCTCAGATTTTTATATGGGGGCCGTGTGGAGGGTTGTTGATAACTTGATATCATCTTTGGAAGCCAGCTTGAGGGATGCGATTATCCGAGAATCCAACCAAGATTCATGATGTTGGAACTTAGAGGCATCCATTTTTTCTCAGTTTCCTCTTCATATAATAGACTTCATCTCACAGTATGTTAATTGCAAATAAAGATGCTCAGACGAAAATTCCATGGATTAGAAAATTCTGGTATAGTATTGTCCCTTCTAAATTTTTGTATTTTCATGGAGATTGTTACCAGAGTACAATTACAAAGGAGAGGCATTGACATTCTAAATCTGGAACAATCTTGTGTTTTTTGCAATGCTTCCCCTGAAGAAGTCAATCACTTGTTCCTTATGTGTCTCTTCTCAACTCAACTCTGGTATGCAGTCTTTTTCTATTCCAGGTGATATTAACCAGTTGTATACGCAATTGGGTCTATGTTTCTGAGGTAGGAAGGTTCGCAAATTTAAAGGCATCTTTTGGCATGCGACTTGTTGGTGCTTATGGATGATGAGGAAAAGGATTATCTTTAGGGAAGAACTTGTTGAGGTAACATAATAAATTATCAATAACCCTACCTTGTACGACGACATAATAAATTATTTAAACATAGAAACAATAAGGGAAAGCTACCACTAGGGTAAGCAATGAAAGCTCAAAAGAAGGCCCGCAAGAAAATGAGAATGAGAAAGAGAACAAAGTAAATTATGAAAATTGAAATTTTGACAGTCGTAAAAAGCTAAAACTTCAATTAACATTAAATCAAATGATTCACTTTTTGTTAGCAAAAATGGGGAAGGGGGAGAAGGATCAATGACAAAATAAAGTGAAATTTTAGAAAAGTAATGGTGCTTCTATAGCATTATAATTTTATCCTGCCTAATAGTAGCTGATTCTTTATAATAAGAAACAAAATACAGTTCAGTGAATATGTTCCCAAGCTTGATGCATTATCTCATCATTTAGGAAGGGGCCCAAAGACCACATTTAGCAGTAGCTTTCTAATTCTTTTGATGGCATCTTGATATCTAAAGCAGAAATGATCTTTTCCTCCAACAAAAGGAAAAGATTTTAAGGATTCTTCATTTTGCTGATTGTAAGGTCACAAAGACATCACTCATTACCTGCATCAAATAGTCTTGCTTGAACATGCTGTATATGAAAGCCATTACCATCGCTAAATGTGCAACATCGGCACTTTTCTTTTTCTTGGTAGTTGTAACATTAGGACTTTGAGAATGGGACAAAGCATCCTTTTCCTCCCGAGTAAAGGTGAAATTGTTGTTCTAGTGAGCGAGAATTCCATGATTTCCATTATTACATTTATATCAAGTTAAATGATTCTTGAAATTAGTGGAGATGTACATGTTACGAACCAAAAATTAAAATGAGCGAGAATTTAATTGACTAGAAAGAAAAGAACAGAAAATAAGAGAGATAAGTCTTCTCCAAGGGTTCCCCTTCACAAAGGATTTCTCCTTTCACAAAGCTAATGCTCAATTTACAAAATGATACAAATCTCCCTCTCTTATATCCTTCTTCCCCTATTTACATCTAATAAACCCCTCTAATTAACACACAAACTCATTAATAGTCTAACTATCTTAACTAACTTTCCCTTTTCTCCACATCCTATAACAGTATAACTTCCCAACCAAAAAGAGAAAGAGGTTAATGACTTTGCATTACATGAGTCTCATCCCACAATTATTATGTGTTGCTTTTCACTTTCTTTGAGGGAGTTGAGGGTTGTATTTGTGCCGAAAAGGGAATGACACTGGAGGAGGGGATAACAAGCTCTTTGTAACAGGTTTTATTTGTAAATATTATTATAACAAGCTAGAATTAACTCCCAATCAGAATTTTAATTCCAATAAGATGTATCATATGGTAGGATCTAGAGATATATGAGGAAAAAATCATAAAGGTTACGATTTAAAAAAAGTTATATGTGGATATAACAAAGATTGTAATGTGAGAACTGATATTTTACTGTCTAGTTAAAAGATTTCTTTTGGGGTTTCTTTTTCTTGGGGGGAAGCAGGGGAAGAAACTCAATCAAAGGAATATAATACGAAACCTCAGAAATAGATAATAATAAAACAGAGAATTCAGGAAAATGAGAAGTAGTAATTCTGCATTAGATTGGAAATCATAAAAACTACAAAGAAGAAGTCCCCCTTGTCCCAAAGCTGAGCTCCTAAATAGAGTACCTCGTAGGTTCTCTCTATTCCCCCCAAAAACAGAAAAAAGATCCCCCCAAAAGCTATCCCTACACCTACTAAATAATAGAAAGGAAATTGCCCACTAACTCTCTCCTGTAACAAACTGCCCATTAGCTTATTCCTATTCTACCCCTCTTTTCTTTCTACGGGAATACACTAACCATTCCCTTGGGCCTTTCTGCATCTTGTGAACTAAAGGCTCCAAAGGCCCATTACAAATTTGGTTCCTATCAACACCTTCTCCTTGAAGTAAAGTCTTGTCCTCAAGACTCATTTCTGGAAACTGGCTCTTCAATGTCAATTCGTCTTCCCAAGTTGCTTCATCTACATTTTTCCCATTCCATTGGACTAGCCACTGGTTGACTCTTTTGCCTCTCTTCATTATACTACGAGTTGCCAACACCAGTTCTGGTTCAATTTCTCCTTCACGGTCATCCTCCAATCCACTAGGTAGTGCGCTTTCAACTTTGTAATCTCCATGTTCTTTCTTGCGCCAGGACACATGGAAAACCGGGTGTATCTTGGAACTTGTAGGAAATTTCAACTTATAAGCAACTTCCCCAATCCTCTCAATCACCTTGAAAAGGCCCATAGTATCTAGCGTTTAATTGCAGACTGATTCTTGCAGCCACAAAATGCTGCCTATGTTGCTTCAATTTGAGGAACACCAAGTCACCTATCTCAAAATGCATCTCCTTTCTATGCTTATCCACCTGTGTCTTCATCCTATCTTGTGCTCTTGCTAAGTAATTCTTCAATTGTCTCAAAGCTTCATCCCTATCTTGCAATTCCCTTTGAACTATTTCCACCTTCACTTCTCCTTGTATACTCTTTACCATCATTGGAGGCTTTCTTTCATAAACTACCTCAAATGGCGTAATGCCTATTGAATCTTGATAGGTGGTATTGAACCAAGATTCAGCCCACGGAAGCCAAATGACCCATCCCTTTGGCTAATCCATGATAAAGCACCTCAAGTATGTTTCCAGGCACCGATTAGTGACTTCGATTTGACAATCAGTTTGAGGATGATAGGTTGTGCTCATCTTGAGTGTTGTACCTTGTAGTTTGAAGAATTCTTTCCAGAACAGACTCATAAACAATGGATCACAATCACTCACAATAGAATTGGGTACCCCATGAAGCCTAATCACCTCTTTCACAAATATTTCAGCTATGTCTTGTATTGGGTAAGGGTGTCTTAATGGAATGAAATGACTATATTTAGACAGCTTGCCTACCACGACTAGAATGGCCTCAAACCCTTTAGATCTTGGGAGCCCCGAGATAAAATCTAAAGATATATCTTCCCATACTTGATCCGATATTGGTAAAGGTTGCAATAAACCTCCAAGGGCTTTTGTTAAGTATTTATGGTGTTGACAAACATCACAGTCTTGCACAAACCTCATAATATCTCCCTTCATTCCTTTCCAAAACAGATTCGAAGCAAGACGCCTATAAGTACGGTAAAAGCCGGAGTGTCCTCCTTGGGGAGTGGCATGAAACTCTTCCATTAACTTAGGAATCTAGTTTGAGATTTCAAAAATGACTAATCTGTCTTTGATGAATAACACACCTTGTTTATACTCAAAACCGATATGTTTTCCTTGACCTTGCTTCAAGTCTTCAATAACCTTCCTCCAAGTGGAACTTTCATGCACTTTAGTTATTAAATTTTGGCAGTCCAACCACACCGGTACGTATGCTAAGGAATTAAGCTCCATCTCCCTCATGCTTCTTGATAATGCATCTGCCCCCTTGTTTTCGAAACTCAGTTTGTATACAATCTCGAAATTATACCCCAACAACTTAGCTAACGAATTTTGCTGGCTCCCTGTGGTAATTCTTTGTTGGAGAAGTTGCTTCAAACTCTTTTGATCGGAATAGACAATGAATTTCCTTCCAAGTAAGTAGGGACGCCAATGTTGTATAGCCAACGCCACTGCCATTAACTCTCTTTCATAAGAAGATTTAGTGACATTTATGCTACTTAAAGCCTTGCTAAAGTACGCCACTAGTTTCCTGCTTTGCCTCAAAATGGCCCCAATTCCTAAACCGAATGCATCACATTCAAGCTCAAATTCTTGTTCAAAATTGGGCAAGGTTAGGACGGGGCTGAAGTAATCTTATTCTTTAGTTCCTTAAAAGCCTTTTGAGCCTGGTCATTCCACCCAAAGCCATCTTTTTTTGTCAACTCGATCAAAGGTCTAGCTATATTTCCATAGTCTTTGATGAACTTTTTATAATAGCTTGTGATACCAAGGAACCCACGTACTCCCTTGACATTAGTGGGAATTGGCCAATCCAGCATGCTCTTCACTTTGTTTGGGTCCACCTCTACCCCTTGCTTTGAAATGACATGTCCTAGGTACTCTATGCTTCTTTGCCCAAAATTACACTTCTCCTTGTTGGCATAAAGTTGTTGCTTCCTCAGAACTTCCAAGACACCTTTCAATTGCTCCATATGCTCCTCCCATTCCTTGATATACACCAATATATCGTCAAAGAAAACTAGCACCCCCCTTCTTAGAAACTTTCTAAAAACCTCATTCATGAGAGATTAGAAGGTAGAGGGTGCGGTGCATTCATTAGCCCAAAGGGCATAACTAGATACTCATAATGTCCCTCATGTGTTCTGAAAGCAGTTTTGTGAATGTCATCCTTTTTCATTCAAACTTGATGGTTAGGTCAGTTTTGAGACTGATGATACTTCCTATGCCTACTCTTCCTCTCAATTACTTTTTCCTTTCTCTTCCTCCCAAAACCCTCTCTTTTTCTCGCATACCACCAAACATGTCTCAGAAAAACAACGATCTCGGACTCATTCACCGTTGGATCGTCATGAAATTTGAGCACCAGGTTCGGAACTTATTTCCAAACATTCTCGCCGTTGGGAATTATAAAACATGTCAGAGCTGAGAGAAATCCTTGGCATCATAGCTTTTTCTTTTCCTGTAGAAACCCAAAACTATCTCAGTAAAACTATGATCCCGGACTCATTAACCATTGGATTGCCATGAAATTTTGATACGTGGTATGCGATTAATTTCCGCACATCTACACTGTTGGGATTTGAAAAATAATGTCTGTGTAGGGAGAAATACTCATCGCACGTAGATAATGGAATAGAGGCTTCAATCCCTTCTCCTCTCACTAATGCTTGGAAACCTTATCAGAACAGCCTTTGCTCATGGGTTGCAGCTAGACTTAGCTTCTCATTGTGTTGGTCAATGATGGCCCACATGTTTTCTTCCGTCTTGATCAATTGTTCGAACAAACTCCTCTTTGACCTTTGACAAGCCTTCAACTTGTTTTCCATTATCATGCCTTCGACTCTTGACTGGTCTCTCTCGACCCTTGGAAGCTTAAGCTCATTGTTGCTGCCCCACAAAGCCCCTCAGAACTTGTTTCGGGCCCTCTTTGTTTCCCATTCCAATGCTTTGGCTGTGGCCACATTGACGTCTCTCAGTTTGTTGCACTCTTTCTGGACCTTGATGGTCGTCGTCTTGAACTTTTCCTTGACCGCTTGTGCCCTTTCAAGTTCCGCCTTTAAGGCATGCACCTCCTCACTCTCTTCAGGGGTTTTAGTCTCTTCCTCACTTGAGGTCTTTAGCTTTGGGAGCCAAACTAACTCTTGCGTCCGAGCCTTCAACCACTTGTGATAGCCGTCGATGATCCCATTGCTGCTTCCCCTAAGCTCTTTATCTTTTCTTTGCACCGTACTCCATGCTTTCTAGACTTTTTGAAATATCCTTACATTGGGGTTGCTGTTCAAACCCAACAAGTGCACCAGATCGCGCAAGTAGTATAAAACAGTAAGAACCGAGTATCGAACTCTCGGGGAACTTGTGTTACTTGGTAAAGCTATATTCAGTGAATAGGTGTCTAGTTTGAAAATAGATGTGTCAACTATGCACAGGTATGTAAACTAACTATTAAAAGGAAAATCACGTGAGTAATGATGTGTAAACACAAGTAGACAACATGTTGGTCTTCCTATTAGGTGCCTGATGTTAAAAGAATATTCTCTACTTAACAATGCTTATGTGTTCTATGGTGTCTCCTGAAATGCTAAACCCCAATTCCTCATGATAGTATAGCCTAATCTTGATCAAGCATCGTCCTCAGATTCCTCTTGTTGGACTAAACTCGACCAGAATCGCATTAAGATAAACATACAAACAACTAGGTTACTGTACCCCGATCCCTCATGATATATAATATGATAAACTAGCCCTGTCCTATCAAGTTCTAAGAATCATACCAGTTTCCACTGTTGAATGATCCTAACAAAGCATGCATCTACGTGATCAAGGAAAAAGCACACTGCAATGACGTACTGATAGCACAGAGAACACATAAAACATCACTAAATAGATATACAAGTATTTACATCAAGTACCTACAAGGAAGAACCAACAGAGGATTTAGCTCTCCATATCTGGGAAGCTTCCTTTACAACAAAGAGAAGAGAAAAATAAAGGATTGAAGAAATACAAGTACTGGGGATGTCTCCTCCACCTCTAAAACCTCACAATCACTCACAGACTCATCTCATGCTCTCAAGATGACTTCCTCTTCTCGCTCAGTTCTCTGCCAGTCTTCTCACAACAAAAGCTCTCAAAACTTTCTGGAACTTGGACCTTTCTCTCTCTAGAAATCTCTAAACATGCAAAAGCTTCAAGAATTGCCCAAACTCCCTCTCCATTTCTGATTTCAGTCTTAAATAGGTGGCCTTGTTGGTGCTTGCGCGCTTAGTGCAACTGTAGCTCGCTTAGCGTGCATTAGTGAATTTCGTCTTAGCGCGCGTCTTTTTGCTCAGTGGATGGACTCAAGCGGTGCACTTAGCAGGATTAGCCCTCGCTCAGCGAACATGCACAGCTCATCCTTCTTCCAGATTCTTCCTCGCGCTCAGCCAAAGGAGTGTTGCGCTCAGCGGATGGCTTGCTTAGCCAACATATTGGCTTAGCGAGCGGATGAAAATCAACACATCACAAACTTGCCTAATTAACCTGAAATTGAGAGGAAATGATTATTAAACAAACAAAATGGGAGTACTAAGTATTTATTACCTATCTTTAACAAAAATTAATTACAACATTACAAAATAACCATATATTGGAGGAGTTTGATACAATTTACACAGGTTTTATACATAAAAGTTAGTCGTATTCATCGACTAACAGTCGCTGAAACCCTATGCAATGAAAAGTGTGATGCTTTCTTCCAACGGTGATCCTCTCATGGGATATCCAAGTTTTCTTATGGCAAGGACGAGATTATAATTGATACAACCCCTCTTTCCCATCAAGGGGACGCTTGAGAATCCCTCACATTAGGACAAAACCCCAGCTTTTCCTTCATTCCATAGGGGAACCAATTAATGGATGCCCCTACCATACTAGCCAAGAGTTGCTCCTAATTGACCTTGCAGGGGACAAACGGGTCTATTTTCATGATGAAAGAGGTGTGAGATCAGCCATACATAAAGAGTGGGTGTCCAACAGACAATCCTTGTGCCGCTCTTCTCGCATCTCTGGACTTTCCTTGCTATGGTGATAAGCAAGGAAGGCGTCGATCGCCGCTAGGTCCACTAGCCCATCCTCATTTGGAAAGAGGACGATACCAATAGCGCCAAGACATCGATGAACGAAGCTCATTCCCCTTGATCCACCAATGCCTTCGCCTTCTCCTCTAAGTGCCTCCTAGGTATTCTGACTGCCCCATTTCTATTTTGTTTTACTTGGTCCAATTCTTGCGCCGAGATTTTGACCACCTTAGCTATCCTTTCCACAGAAAGGTAGAACCCAGAGAGAAGATATGGCTTTCTTCCTCCTAGCGTGCATCCGAAGATCTCTTCAAACTCTTCCACGATCGGTACTAGCTGAAAGTCCCCAAACGTGAAACACCTTAGTGGTTGATCGTAATACTGAGTAAGGGATGCAATGGCTTCAACAGAGACTTCTATCATAGCTAGATCCTAGATCTTTCCATAGGTCTTGCCGAAAGCTTGATGTTGGAGCTGATCCATCTGTAAAAGCAAATGACTTTGATGTTTTGATGATGATCATGATGATTTGATGCAAATGCGCTTTTCAAGTTTAATTCAAGACAATGATTCAAGAATACAAGACACAACATCAAGATGATCACTAGTATTTTAGGAAGGGAATTCCTAATTGAAATAGCAAAAGGTTTGGCCAAGTAATTTAAGTTAAAAAGTGTTTTTCAAGAGATTTACTCTCTGGTAATCGATTACCAGAGGATGTAATCAATTACCAGTGGCCAAAAATGGTTTACAACAGCTATTAAAAATTTGAATTCAAATTTTAGACTATGTAATCGATTACACAATATTGGTAATCGATTACCAATAGTTAATAAACATTTTAATTCAAATTTTAAAACCTGTAATCGATTACACAAATCCTGTAATCGATTACCAGAGGAGATTTTCAGAAAATAACATCCAAGAGTCACATCTATTCAAATGGTTTATGAATGACCATCAAAGGTCTATTTATATGTGACTTGGAAACACAAATTGGAAGAGAGTTTTCATTGCCCAAAAATTTTTATCCTTTCAAAAGATTAAGAGATTTTTTCTGAATTGAAATGTCTTATCCTCTCAAAGATTCCATGGTCAAACACTTGCATATTCAATAAGGAATTGTGATTGATCTTCATTGTACAATCTATCTCTTTCAAGAGAGATTTCTTCTTCTATTCTTCTTACTTCTGAAAAGGGATTAAGAGACCGAGGGTCTCTTGTTGTAAAGGATTCCTGAGCACAAGGAAAGGGTTGTCCCTGTGTGGTTCAGACTTTGTAAAAGGAGTTTTACAAAGAGAGTGGAAAATCTCAAGTGGGTTGCTTGAGGACTGGACGTAGGCACGAGAAGTGGCTGAACCAGTATAAATCAAGTTTGCATTTCTCTCTTCCCTTAAACTTCTTTTATTTATTGTTATTTATCTTTGGCTTGAAAGAAGTTTATTTTGAATTGTCTTTTGAGTAATTCATGTTAAGGGTGCATTGTTAATCCTTAAAGAGAGAGTAAAATTTTAATTGGGGAATAGTTCTTGTATCTTAATTCAAGCCTCCCTTCTTAAGATAACTGAGGCCATTTGTCTAACAAGTGGTATCAGAGCAGGATTCTTGTATAAAGTTTAAAAACTTCAAGAATAGATGTGGCCTCATCCAACTTTCCATTTCCTGAGGGAAATTCTATTAATAGGCCTCTTATGTTCAATGGCGAGGGTTATCACTATTGGAAAACCAGAATGCAAATCCTTATTGAAGCCATAGATTTAAATATATGGGAAGCCATTGAAGTTGGTCCTTTTATTCCTACAAAGGTAGTGGGAAATGCAACTATAGAAAAACCAAGAGAAGAATGGAATGATGATGAAAGAAGAAAGGTTCAATACAATTTAAAGGCCAAAAATATAATCACTTCTGCAATAGAGATGGATGAATATTTTAGAGTCTCAAATTGTAAAAATGCAAAAGAAATGTAGGATACTTTGCAAGTAACCTATGAAGGCACAACTGATGTCAAGAGATCTAGAATAAACACTCTCACACATGAATATGATATGTTCAGAATGTTTCAATATGAGACCATAGAAGATATGCAGAAGAGATTTACTCGTATAGTTAATCATCTTGCATCATTGGGAAAAATATTTCCTAATGAAGATCTTATTAACAAAGTGTTGAGATGTTTAAGCAGGCAATGACAACCAAAAGTAACAGCAATTGCAAAATCAAGGGATCTCACTAATATGTCTCTTGCCACTCTCTTTGGAAAACTTCAAGAACATGAAATGGAACTTATGAGACTCCATCAACATGAAGAGAATGATATAAAGAGAAAAGGAACAACACTCAGAGCCTCATCATCTTTTATTCAAGAAGAAAGTGACAAAGAGGACTTGACTGAAACAGAAGAAGATGATGATGATTTCAGACTCTTTGTGAAAAGGTTCAATAAATTTCTGAGAAACAAAAGAAATAAAAGGGAATCAAACATCAATACAAAGAAGAAAGAAGAAGACTCCTCCTTAGCCCCAACATGCTATGAAAGCAATCAACCTGGGCACATGAGATTCGATTATCTTGTCTTTGAAAGAAGAATTGAAAAATCCAACAAGAGGAATCTCAAAGAAAAGAAAGAAAAGAAAGCATAAATCACTTGGGAAGAAAATGACAAAAATTCTTCAAGTGATTCAGAAAAATAAAATCATAAATGTGGGTATCATGATGAAAGACTATGAAAACGGAGAAGAGCAAAGGCGATACATTGATAACAATTTCTCCAAACACATGGCATGCATCAAAGTTTATTCATATTTCTGCCCAAGATAAATGGATATGTGATTTATGGAGACAACAAACAAAGGTCACTTGATCAACAAGCCCAACAAGTAATATCAAATGATACCAACAGGTCACTTGTCTTTGATTGATTACTTTGATGATTTTTGTCTATGATTGTTAACTTTTGATTGCGTTTTGATGCTTGTTTACTACTTAAATATTTGATTGTCATTAATGTTTTTGATTGATAGTTATGTTGTTTGTCTTTGATAATTGTTTTTGATTATGTTTTGATGATTGCTTTTGTTTGATTGTGTTTAATTGTAAGTATTTGATTATATTTGATTGGTGTGTGTTAATTGTTTGATTAATATTTGTTTGAATGAATTAAATACATATTAGTGATGATGATTGATAGTGTTAGATGTATTTAGCATAGACATAGGTAATTTTTTGAGGAACTAGCCTAGTTTATGCTCTGGTAATCGATTACCATTTAGTGTAATCGATTACACAAGGACAGGCAGCCTGTAATCGATTACAACATCCTGTAATCGATTACCAGAAGGCTTACTACTCCTGTAATCGATTACCATACCTTGTAATCGATTACACTTCATCCTCCTCTATAAATACCCACGAAACCAGTCACGCTGTGTAGCCTTACCCTCGTTCTCGAGCCTCCTTCATCCCTAATATTCAAATTCTCATATCTTCCTCAATTCTTCACCAAAACACGTCCCGTAAAGCCCAATCCTCCTCTTTTTCACTCCTCTTTCGATTACACCGATTGAAATTCACTAAAACTTCATCAAATGGCAGAATCGTCAAAGAAGAGAAAGGGATCATCCTCCATCGCCGCTGCTGCTGGCCATCGCCGCCATGGACCATCTGAAGCACCAACAGCACCTATCCATTCTTCCTTGTCATCTCCAAGATCATCCACTCTGTTTTCTTCCGATGATCAACGTCTACGGTGCCTCTCTCAATTTTCTTCTAGGATCATTTTAGACCCTAAGTACCTAGACATAAATTTCTTCAATGATGAGACATTTGATTGTTATCAAGTGTTTCAAAATTCTGGCTTGGTTGATTTCATGTCTTTAAAATTGCCTTATTATCCTGAACTTGTCAAAGTCTTTTACTGCAATTTAAAAATTTAGGATGGCATTATTTCTTCTAAGGTGCATGGTATTCCCATGATCATTGATCAATCATTGTTCTTTTCTTTGACTAAATTACCCAGTCAAGGTGCACCTTTTGAGGGCACCCTTGTTGATGACTGGAAATTTGATTATTCTAGTCATGATGCTCGTCGTATGGTTTGCAATGACCAGGCTGAAATGACCAGTAGATTGCTGGCCGGATCATTACCCTTTGATAATCGCATCATGCACTACATTATTGTTAGAATTTTGCTTCCCCGGTCTTCAAATTTGGCTCAAGCCTCTGAGGAGGATTTGATTTTGATGTGGGCTTTCCTTACCGGTTGTCAGATCGACTGGGCTCACTTGGTTCGGTACCGAATGCATAAGGCATTACGGGCCAATGCACCTCTCCCTTACCCTCAATTGGTCACTCTATTTCTCCGTCATTTTCAAATTCCGCTTGATGATAAACCATTTGTTCAAGTCAAGCGTTCCTTTGCTATTGGTGCTGGTGCAGTGACTTATTTTGGATACCGTAAGGATCGGAATGGTCAATGGCTAAAGAAAGATGCACTTCCTCCTCAAGATGAGCGTACTCCTTCTCCTCCTCCTCAACGAGATGATTCAGCCCTCATGACTGAAGTTCTTTCCGAGTTATGGGGTCTTCGTACTTATGTTGGCGAACATTTTGATTCTCTGGATACTCGCTTTGCCGGCATGGATATCTGTCTCACATAGCTTGAAGAAGATGTGGGTTATATTCATCAGAGCTTCGACCTTCCACCACCACCTCCACCTTCTTAGAGTTTAGTTTCTAATTTTCTTTTAAGCCTTGTATTTTGGCTATGCTATTTAAGTTATCATTTTCTGCACTCTATTTATCTTTTAGTATTTGGACTTTAGTCTTTTATGTTTAGATTCTATGTGGTTTTGAATTATGACTGTTTGGATTATATTTTGGTTATGACTTATTTATGATTTTGGTTGGTTATGACTTATAATTGATCTTTGTCCACTTCATTATTTTATCTGTATTGATTCCCATGAACTTTGGCTTTTTGATGTTGCCAAAGGGGGAGAAAAATGGGGTGGTAGAAAGCTTAGAAAAAGCTTAGAAATCAAGTGATAATCAATTCCAAAACATAGGGGGAGTGAACGCAATATATTATGCATATACATTGCTTGCTTGTATCTTGATTTCAGGACTTAAATTGTCATCATAAAAAAGGGGGAGATTTTAGAAGCAAATGATTTTGATGTTTTGATGATGATCATGATGATTTGATGCAAATGCGCTTTTCAAGTTTAATTCAAGACAATGATTCAACAATACAAGACACAACATCAAGATGATCACTAGTATTTTAGGAAAGGAATTCCTAATTGAAATAGCAAAAGGTTTGCCAAGTAATTTAAGTTGAAAAGTGTTTTTCAAGAGATTTACTCTCTGGTAATCGATTACCACAATGGCCAAAAATGGTTTACAACAGCTATTAAAAATTTGAATTCAAATTTTAGACTATGTAATTGATTACACAATATTGGTAATCGATTACCAGTAGTTAATAAACATTTTAATTCAAATTTTAAAACCTGTAATCGATTACACAAATCCTGTAATCGATTACCAGAGGAGACTTTCAGAAAATAACTTCCAAGAGTCACATCTATTCAAATGGTTTATGAATGACCATCAAAGGTCTATTTATATGTGACTTGGAAACACGAATTGGAAGAGAGTTTTCATTGCCCAAAAAGTTTTATCCTCTCAAAAGATTAAGAGAGTTTTTCTGAATTGAAATATCTTATTCTCTCAAAGATTCCTTGGTCAAACACTTGCATATTCAATAAGGAATTGTGATTGATCTTCATTGTACAATCTATCTCTTTCAAGAGAGATTTCTTCTTCTATTCTTCTTACTCCTGAAAAGGGATTAAGAGACCGAGGGTCTCTTGTTGTAAAGGATTCCTGAACACAAGGGAAGGGTTGTCCTTGTGTGGTTCAAACTTTGTAAAAGGAGTTTTACAAAGAGAGTGAAAAATCTCAAGTGGGTTGCTTGAGGACTGGACGTAGGCACGGGAAGTGGCCGAACCAGTATAAATCAAGTTTGCATTTCTCTCTTCCCTTAAACTTCTTTTATTTATTGTTATTTATCTTTGGCTTGAAAGAAGTTTATTTTGAATTGTCTTTTAAGTAATTCATGTTAAGGGTGCATTGTTAATCCAAAAAGAGAGAGTGAAATTTTAATTGGGGAATAGTTCTTGTATCTTAATTCAACCCCCCCCCCCCTTCTTAAGATAATTGAGGCCATTTGTCTAACACCATTATGTCATACCCTAATTTCATTTGGGGATGATTGTTTGTCAACATGTGGATTTTCGCCAACCGAGTTGAGCTACTTAACACCAATTGTCACGCAATCTGTAGGGTTTTGTGAAGTTTCAGAAGGAAATGAGCAAAAAACTCAAAATGGGGGCCAAATGGTCAATTTAGCGGCATTCTTCAGCCCCTGGGCCCACCTGGGCCCATTAGTAAACTTCAAGGTGAAGTAACCAGCTCGCCTGGGCGAGCTGAGCTCTCCTGGGCGAGCTGTGTTGCAACCTGCTCCCCTTGTTTTGCTATAAATAGGTGTGAGGGGCTGAGGGGAAGGTGTTCAGCATCATCTTCCATTTTTAATTTCTAGCGTCTCAATATATTATGGGACTCAATCGATAATTCGAGTAAAAAGGTATTACTATTTGTATTTCCTTCGAGCTTACATTTTCAATTGCGAGCATCTCGATATATTATGCAACTCAATCGGATATCCGAGTAAAACGTTATTGCCGTTTGAATTTGCTCGGATCTTTCATTTTTGATTTCGAGTGTCTCGATATATTACGGGGCTCAATCGAACATACGAGTAAAAATTTATTGTCGTTTGAATTTGTTTGGAGTTTCTGGTTTCAATTTCGAGCTCTCGATATATTATGGGACTCAATCGGACATCTGAGTAACAAATTATTGCCGTTTGAATTTGCTCGAATCTTCTGTTTTTAATTTCGTGCGTCTCCATATATTACGGGACTCAATCAAACATCTGAGTAAAATGTTATTGCCATTTTAATTTGCTCGGATCTTTCATTTTTTATTTCAAGTGTCTCGATATGTTACGGGACTCAATTAGACATTCGAGTAAAAAAGTACTACCGTTTGTATTTCCATGAAGCTTACATTTTCAATTGCGAGTGTCTCGATATATTACGGGACTCAATCGGGCATCCAAGTAAAAAGTTATTGTTGTTTGAATTTGCTCGGATCTTCCGTTCTTAATTCTGAGCGTCTTCATATATTACAAGACTCAATCAAACATCCGACTAAAAAGATAATGTTGTTTGAATTGGCTCGCACTTTCATTTTTAATTTCGAGCGTCCCGATATATTATGGGATTCAATCGAACATCCGACTAAAATGTTATCGTCGTTTGAATTTGATCGGATCTTTCATTTTTGATTTGGAGTGTCTCCATATATTACGGGACTCAATCGGATATCCGAGTAAAAAGTTATTGTCGTTTGAATTTGCTCGGATCTTTGATTTTTAATTTCGAGCGTCTCGATATATTACAGGACTCAATCGGACATCCAAGTAAAAAGTTATTGTCGTTTGAATTTGCTCGAATCCTCTGTTTTTAATTTCGAGCGTCTCCATATATTACGAGACTCATTCAAACATTCGGTGGAAAGGCTAATGTCGTTTGAATTTGCGCGGCACATTCATTTTTAATTTCGAGTATCTCGATATATTACGGGATTGAATCACACATCCGAGTAAAAAGTTATCGTCCTTTGAATTTGCTCGGATCTTTCCTTTTTGCTTTGGAGTGTCTCGATATATTATGGGACTCAATTAGACATCCGAGTAAAAAGGCATTGCCGGTTGAATTTGCAAGAGCTTCTTTTTTTAATTTCGAGCATATCGATATATTGCGAGACTCAATCAGACATTCGAGTAAAATATTTGTGCCGTTTGAATTTGCTTGGATCTTTTGTTTTTGATTTCGAGTGTCTTGATATATTACGGGACTCAATCGGACATCTGAGTAAAAATTATTGTCGTTTGAATTTTCTCGGATATTCCGTTTTTAATTTCGAGAGTCTAGATATGTTACGGGACACAATCGGATATCCGAGTAAAAATTATTGCCGTTTGAATTTTCTCGAATATTTTGTTTTTAATTTCGAGCGTCTCGATATATTACGGGACTCAATCGGACATCCGAGTAAAAAGTTATTGCCGTTTGCATTTTCTCAGAGTTTCCATTTTTAATATTGAGGCTCTCGACATATTATGGGACTCAATCGGACATCCGACTAAAAAGTTATCGTCGTTTGAATTTGATTGAATCTTTCGTCTTTTTTGGAGTGTCTTGATATATTACGAGACACAATCGGACATCCGAGTAAAAACTTATTGCTGTTTGAGTTTTCTCGGAGGTTTCGTTTTTAATTTCGAGGCTCTCGTTATATTTTGGGACTCAATTGAACATCCGAGTAAAAAGTTATTTTCGTCTGAATTTGTGCGGATCTTTAGTTTTTGATTTTGAGTGTCTCTATACATTACGGTACTCATTCAAACATCGGACTAAAAAGTTATTGCCATCTGAATTGCTCAGATCTTCCATTTTTAATTTCAAGCATCTCGATATATTACGGGACTCAATAGGACATTCGAGTAAAAAGTTATTGTCATCTGAATTTACTCGAATCTTCCATTTTTAATTTCAAGCGTATCGATATATTATGAGACTCAATCGAACATCGAAGTAAAAAGTTATTGCCGTTTGAATTTGTTGGAAGCTTCTATTTTATGTTTTGAGCATCTCAATATATAGCAGGACTTAATCAGATATTCGAGTAAAAATATATTGCCATCTGAATTTGCTTGGATCTTTGATTTTTATTTTCGAGCGTATCGATATATTACGGGACTCCATCAGACATCCAAGTAAAAATTTCTTGTCATTTAAATTTGCATAGAGTTTCCATTTTTAAAAATATCGAGCTTCTCCATATATTATGGGACTAAATAGAACATTCGAGTAAAAAGTTGTTGCCGATTGAATTTGCTCGGATATTCGATTTTTAATTTCGAGCGTATTGATATATTACGGTACTCCATCGGACATCCTTGTAAAAAGTTATTGTTGTTTGAGTTTGGTCGGGTCTTCTATTTTTAATTTCGAGCGTATCGATATATTACGGGATTCAATCGGACATCCTGATGGAAGCCTGCTTGTGGAGCTTTTATGGAGGCTGGATCTTTGAGCTTCAATGACGTCCTTTAATGGTGATTTTCCACCATGGAGATGCAGCGGAAGACAAAGGAGAAGAGGTAAAAGGCAGCACCATCCATTAGGGAATAAGCCATGGAAGAAGGAGCTTCACCACCAAGATGAGCCTTGGATAAGAAGCTTGGAGAGGATGCTTCAATGGAGGAGAAGAAAGAGGGAGAGAAAGAGAGAGGGGGGAGCACGAAATTGAAGGAAGAAAAAGGGAGAGAAGTTGAACTTTGAGTTGTGCCTCACAAGACTCTCATTCATCAAAGTTACAACAAGTGTTACACATGCTTCTATTTAGGTAGCTTCCTTGAGAAACTTTCTTGAGAAAACTTCCTTGAGAAGCTTCTTTGAGAAAACTTCCTTGAGAAGCTAGAGCTTAGCTACACACATCCCTCTCATAACTAAGCTCACCTCCTTGAGAAGTTTCCTTAAGAATATTCCTAAAGAAGCTAGAGCTTAGAGACACATACCTCTCTAATAGCTAAGCTCACCTCCTTGAGATGAGAAGCTAGAGCTTAGCTACACACCCCCTATAATAGCTAAGCTCACCCCCATGACAAAATACATGAAAATAAAAAAAAAATCCCTACTACAAAGACTACTCAAAATGCCTCAAAATACAAGGCTAAAACCTTATACTACTAGAATGGCCAAAATACAAGGCCCAAACGAAGGAAAAACCTATTCTAATATTTACAAAGATAAGCGGGCTCATACTTGGTCCATGGGCTCAAAATCTACCCTAAGGCTCATGAGAACCCTAGGGCCTTCCCTTGGATCTCTGGCCCAATCTACTTGAAGTCTTCTATCCAATGCCTTTGTGAGGTAGGATTGCATCATTCCCTCCACCTTGGAAGGGATTTGACCTCAAATCTTGATGTTCTTCATACTCTGGGTTCCTTCTCTCAACACCTGTAAAAAGAACAAAAACATATGTATTAGTGGTGTTTGGTATGTTGAAGTAAGGTAAGGCCTAAAAACCCATTTCCTGGGCATCTTCCCATGAAGGAACATGGTTTGTCACCTACTCAATGAGTGGTGCTACAAGTATAGAAAAATATGGAACAAACCTTTTGTAAAAGTTTGTTATGTCATGGAAGCCCCAAATTTCTCTTATACTTGGTGGAGTGGGCCACTTAGGAATGACCTTTATTCTCTTTGGGTTCATGGGAACCCCTTGATCACTATTTGAAAAATTAAGAAAAGTAACGCAATAAAGCATACCTTTTTCTGTATTTTCATATTGATTATTCCTACCAAAAAGTATGACAAACCTAAGGTGTTTCATATGAGTACCTAAGTTTGTATTGAAACTAAAAATAAGAACAAACCTACCTAATGGGTCCCTATGTACACACACCATATAGATGTTAGGTGCACGAGTGATTTTACAAAGGAGGGTTGCACCACTCAAAACATTCATCATACCACCTATTATAGGGACTTGGTGCCTAATAATACCTATTTTGGGCACCAACAAAGCACAAGGATTTAAGCTCTTGCGAACCAAACCCTCATCCAACAACTTCTTTACTTGAGGAATAAACTCAAGCCCAAGAGGTGTGGCAATGCTAGCAAGTGTCTGATGCAATCCTACCCGCAAGGGCATTGGATAGAAAAACTCCAAGTAGATTGGGCCAGAGATGCAAGAGAAGGCCCTAGGGTTCTTATGAGCCTTAGGGTAGATTTCAGGCCCATGGGCTAAGTACGAGCCCACTTATCTTTGTAAATATTAGATTAAGGTTTCATTATTTTTGGGCCTTGTATTTAGGGCTCCATAATGTAGGTAGGGTACCCTAGAAATATAGGATTTTTTTCAGCCCTTGTATTTTAGGGCACCTAGACTAGTTTTTGTATTAGGGGTAGTTTTGTAATTTCACATGCACTAAGTGGATATTTGATGTGTGTGGTTGGAAATAAATTTAATTGAATTGGTAGAAGCCCAATCCAATTAAATTTTAGAGGGGGAGGTGAGCATTTGCTTACTACACCCCATTGCCACATCATATAGTCATACTTTGTGCATGTCCTTCATGCTTTTCATGTCTCATGACACCTAAGCACACTTAGTGGAGAATCTTGGAATTGATCTTGGATTAGTGGGCTGAACCATAACTAAAATTCACTAATCATAATTAGTGAAATTTTGGCTCCAAAGTTTGGCTCCACAAATTCAATTTCAAATTCAAGTGAAATTTGAATTTCCCTCCAATTTTGTGTGACACTTAGGCTATAAATAGAGGTCATGTGTGTGCATTTTTTTTCAACTTTGATCATTTGAATATTAAACTTCAGATCTCAAAGCTCATTTAGAGCACAAAATTTCGTGCTCTTCTCTCCCTCTCCCTTCATTCATCTCCTTCTTCCTCCAAGCTCTTATCCATGGCCTCCTATGGTGGTGAGCTTCTTCTAGACTCATCTTCTCCTTGAAGTGGCATCTCCTCTCTCTCTTCCTTTCTCCATTCCGCTGCCATTCATCTTCCAAGAAGCAAAGGAATCCATTGATGAAGAAGATCCTAGGCCTACAAGCTCCAATGGAGCTTGCATCAGTGTCTTTTTACAAAAGAGAAAATGTGGAGGTTGTCTAAGAGGGAAAGTTTCTTTAATGTTTGTCTTTATTGTAAAATGAGTTTCCTTCTTAGCTAACCTCTTGGAGGAGACACTTACCTCCTTACAGTTCTCTTTAACCACTAATGGTTGTCCTTCTTCTTGGGTTAGATTTCTTCACTAGATTCTTCCCCTTTTGCTTTTTCACTTTCACTAGAGGAAGGTGAAGTAGTAGCCTTATATTGGCCACTATAAATGTCTTGGCCCCTCATAATCATGGTTTTTGTGGTGGGGTATTGAGAAGTAATGTGTCCTCTTCCAAGACATTTAAAGCACTTTACAAAGCTAGTTTTCTCTTGCATACTAGCCTTAGGGGCTTGCTTTTCTATTGTCTGCCCCTTATCATCTTTGGGCTTAGAAGGTGTCATCCCTAAGATGCCTTGACCTTGGTCTTTCTTTGGATAAGAGTGAGAGCCATAAGATTTTGATGTAGACTTCTTTTTAAGTTGTTGCTCTACCCTTATTTTGCAAACTAAGTTAGCCTCTACATTGTCCTTCCCATGGAAGTATGGGAGGTTAATGTTAGCCTTTTAAGGCTTTCTTTCCTTTTCTCTTCTATGGGAGTGAGGTCTAAGATGTGACCTATGTCTTCCTTCATAATAGTTACTAAGTTCTTCACTTAGGCTCTTGCAAGAGTTATGACTACTATAGGAGGCATGTTTTTCTCTTTTCATTTCTTTCATTATTTTTCTTCTTTCTTCCTCTCTTATTTTCTTTCTTTCATCTTGACTTATTTCTTCCACTCTTTTTAATTTTTTCCTTTTTCTTTTCCCTCTATTTTTTCTTTCCATGACTTGAGGGAACTCAACTCATCTAAGATTCTAGATAAAGGGTCTTTATGACTAGTACCCTCGCCATTAACACTAGATGAATGATGACTCATGTTGGTTCCTAAGTTGTGGTTCTTTCTTGTTGGAGGTTTGAAAACAAAAGGTAAAAGAAACTATGGTTGTAACTAGCCAAAATAAACACTAAAAGAGGTGCGAAAGATAAGGTAAAAAAACTAATTGGTAAAAGGAAAGCTATCTAGGCGGTTTGACAATGGAAGGTAAAGGAAATAAGCTATGAAATTAAGCAAGAAATGTAAACTAGGCGAATCCTAAGAGTATTTGGATGACCACATTCAAGGTTCCCAACAAAACACTCACTATCCTAAGGAAAAATTGCCTAAAATTATTACACACAAATGGAAGTTTGGTAACCTATTGGAGGCTCCCAACACACTTCCAATGAAAGGCCTTTTTGTTTCAAAACTTAAAAGCAATGAAGGTAAGTAAATTGCAAATTACAAAATTACAAAACGGTCCTCAATTTTGGTGGTTGTTCTCTCTTCGGTGATTCACTCAATTTGGAGTGCTTCTTAGTCCAATAGCTCTTAAGGTGGTTGGCCCCTTTCTTCTTGACTCAAATTCTTCAAGGGATGGTACCATTCCTCCTTCTAATTCCCTATATGGCAACCCACAAACAAGGAAACAAAGAGACAAGCAATAACCAAAGAACAAAAAAATGAAATGAAAGCTAAACCAATTGAGTTTTAACAAGAAAATTTTTCAAGGATTACTCAACAATTAAAGCAATGAAAAGGACATAGAAGCAAGCTAGGACTCAAAGAGAAACTTAGAATGGCTCTAGAGTAGAGTAAAAAAACTAAAAAAAAAGACTCAACAAACCTCTAGCTTTGGCACTTTTTTTCACAGTAGTTTTCAGTTGAAATTTTGGAACTAAGATTGGTATAACATAGGCACCAATTATAGAATAAATTTTGAGCCAAAACAACAAGCACACTTCCCTTTCAATGTTTTTTTTTCCTAGATACTGATTTTTCTGCCAACTTGTGTGATTTTTCTTATTTTTTCCTTTTATCCAAATCACTTGTTTCTTTTTTTCTAACTTTTTTTCCAGATGTCTAGAAAATTCAGTAAAAAGTTTCAGCTCAAAATTCGAAGTAACCAATTCTCAGTAATTTTTACAAGTTTGTATGTCCAAGTTGCCAGCACCAGCGATTTTTTTTTAAGCATGGTATATTGATTGCCTAGGGCTTACTTTCAACCTTCCTATGTATGTTGAACTCACTAGGATTGTTTACCACAGTTTTAGGAGTTCAATATTCACTTAGGATCAACATTTCAGCCAGCAATTCAATCACCAAAACTCAAATTCACAATAGACACAATCACAAGGAAACCTAAAAGTTCAAGAAAAGGTTCACAATCAAAGACTCTCAGAATTTTGCATGAACATGTTAAGGAATAATTAACATGAAAGATTTGACTCAAATCAAATAATAGGCTAAAAGAATTTCATACACTCATGACCAAATGAGTTAGACAAAGAAACAAGAAAATAAAATTCAGCACAACATAAGAAATCTTATGTGACAAGTATCATGACTAGGCATGACTTCTATGACAAAACTACGATAGGTGAACAAGTCACTCTAGATTTTTGAGGTTTTCTTCTACTTTAATATTTTTGTAAGAATTTTATGGTTCAGGTTTCAGCCACAAAAAATAACATGACAAAACTCAAAGGAACCTAAACTCAACACAATTCATGGTTCAAGAACAAGAACAAGAAATTTGAACCATAGACAATCAAATCTAGCTTTTATAGCAAGTTTAATCGGTGGAAACTCTAAAGAATCATGTTAACAACATTTAGCACAAGACATGTGAGGAGATACATGGAGAAAAATGAAGAAACAACAATGGAAGAGAAGGTAAAGCAAAAAATTAATGGAGGTTTAAGGAGCACCTACTTGAAGCTCTTGTGCTCTGATACCACTTGATGGAAGCTTGCTTGTGGAGCTTTTATGGAGGCTGGATCTTTGAGCTTCAATGAGGTCCTTTAATGGTGATTTTGCACCATGGAGATGCAGCGGAAGACAAAGGAGAAGAGGTAAGAGGCGGCACCATCCACTAGGGAATAAGCCATGGAAGAAGGAGTTTCACCACCAAGATGAGCCTTAGATAAGAAGCTTGGAGAAGATGCTTCAATGGAGGAAAAGAAAGAGGGAGAGAAAGAGAGAGGGGGGGAGCACGAAATTGAAGGAAGAAAAAGGGAGAGAAGTTGAACTTTGAGTTGTGTCTCACAAGACTCTCATTCATCAAAGTTACAACAAGTGTTACACATGCTTCTATTTATAGACTAGGTAGCTTCCTTGAGAAACTTTCTTGAGAAAACTTCCTTGAGAAGCTTCTTTGAGAAAAATTCCTTGAGAAGCTAGAGCTTAGCTACACACATCCCTCTCATAACTAAGCTCACCTCCTTGAGAAGTTCCTTAAGAATATTCCTAAAGAAGCTAGACCTTAGAGACACATACCTCTCTAATAGCTAAGCTCACCTCCTTGAGATGAGAAGCTAGAGCTTAGCTACACACCCCCTATAATAGCTAAGCTCACCCCCATGACAAAATACATGAAAATAAAAAAAAATCCCTACTACAAAGACAACTCAAAATGCCTCAAAATACAAGGCTAAAACCCTATACTACTAGAATGACCAAAATACAAGGCCCAAACGAAGGAAAAACCTATTCTAATATTTACAAAGATAAGCGGACTCAATCGGACATTCGAGTAAAAAGTTATTTCCATTTGAATTTGCTCGGATCTTTTGTTTTTAATTTTGAGGCTCTCGATATATTATGGGACTCAATCAGACATCTGACTAAAAAGTTATTGCCTTTTGAATTTGCACGGATCTTTCATTTTTGATTTTGAGCGTCTCAATGTAATATGGGAGTCAATCAGACATCCAAAAAAAAAGTTATTACCGTCTAAATTTGTACGGAGTTTTCATTTTTAATTTCGAGCGTGTCGATATATTACAGGACTAAATTGAATATCCAAGTAAAAATGTATTGTCATTTGAATTTGCACGGGGCTTTCATTTTTAAATTTCGAGCGTATTGATATATTACGAGACTCAATCGGACATCTGAGAAAAAAGGTATTGCCATTTGAATTTGCACGGAGTTTCCATTTTAAATTTTGAGTGTATCATATGTTACGGGACTCAATCGGACATCTGAGTAAAAAGTTATTGCCGTTTGTATCTCCTCAGATATTCTATTTTTAATTTCAAGTGTCTCGATATATTACGGGAGTCAATCGAACATCCAAGTAAAAAGGTTATTGTCATTTGAATTTGCATGGAGTTTCCATTTTAAATTTTAGGCGTCACGATATATTACGGGATTAAATCCAACATCCGAGTAAAAAGTTGTTGCCGATTGAAATTGCTCGGATCGTTGATTTTTAATTTCGAGCGTATTTATATATTATGGGACTCAATCGGACATCCTTGTAAATAGTTATTGCCGTTTGACTTTGCTCTACTCTTCTTTTTTAATTTCAAGCGTCTCGACATATTACAGGATTCAATCGGACATCCAAGTAAAAATTTATTGCCATCTGAATATAATCGGGGCTTCTGTTTTTAATTTCAAGGTTCTCAATATATTATGATACTCAATCGGACATTCGAGTAAAAAATTATTGTTGTCTCAATATGTTCCGAGCTTTTGTTTTTAATTTATAGTCTCTTGATATATTATGGGACTCAATCGGACATCTGAGTAAAATGTTATTGCCATTTTAATTTGCTTGGATCTACCGTTTTTTATTTCGAGCATCTCAATATATTACGGGATTCAATCGAACATCTGAGTAAAAAGTTATTGTCGTTTGAATTTGTTGGGAGCTTCTATTTTCAGTTTTGAGCATCTTGATATATTAAGGGACTCAATCAGACATTTGAGTAAAAAGTTATTGCTGTTTGAATTTGCCCGGATCTTCCGTTGTTAATTTCGAGTGTCTCGACATATAACGGGATTCAATTTGATATCTGAGTAAAAAGTTATTGTTGTTTGAATTTGCTCGGATTTTTCATTTTTGATTTTGACCGTCTTGATATATTACGAGGCTCAATCGAGCAGCTTAGTAAAAAGTTGTTGTCGTTTGAATTTGTTTGGATCTTCTGTTTTTAATTCCGAGTGTCTTGATATATTACGGGACTCAATTGGACATCCTAGTTAAAGGTTATTGCCATTTGAATTTGCTCGGATCTTCCGTTTTTAATTTCGAGCATATCGATATATTACGGGACTCAATCAGACATCTGAGTAAAAGTTTATTGCCATTTGAATTTGTTGAGAGCTTCCGTTCTTGATTTCGAGCATCTGGATATATTATGGGACTCAATCGGACATCTGGGTCTCAATATATTATAGGACTCAATCGAAAATCCAAGTATTATGGGACCCAATTGGACATCCGAGTAAAAGGTTATTGCCATTTGAATTTGATGGGAGCTTTCGTTTTTGATTTCGAGCGTCTCGATATATTATGGGACTCAATTGGACATCCTAGTAAAAAGTTATTGCCGTTTGAAGTTGCTCGAAAATTTTGTTTTTAATTTCGAGCATTTTGATATATTGTGGGACTCAATTGAGCATAAGAGTAAAAAGTAATTGTTGTTTGAATTTGTTGGGAGCTTCCGTTTTCAGTTTCAAGCATCTCGATATTTTAAGGGATTCAATCAGACATCCGAGTAAAAAGTTATTGCTGTTTGAATTTGCTTGGTATTTCCATTTTTAATTTTGAACGTCTCGATATATTGCGGGACTCAATCGGACATTCAAGTAAAAGTTTATTGCCGTTTGAATTTGCTTGGATCTTCCATTTTTAATTCGAGCGTATTGATATATTAAGGGACTCAATCGGACATCCGAGTAAAAGGTTATTGCCGTTTGAATTTCTTGGGAGCTTCCGTTTTCAGTTTCGAGCATCTCGATATATTACGAGACTCAGTCGGACATCCGAGTAAAAAGTTATTGTCGTTTGAATATGCTCGGAACTTTTGTTTTTGATTACGAGCATCTCGATATATTACTGGACTCAATCGAAAATTCTAGTGAAAATTTATTGCCATCTCAATATGTTTCGAACTTCTGTTTTTAATTTCGAGACTCTCGATATATTATGGGACTCAATCGGACATCGATGTAAAAAGTTATTGTCGGTTGAATTTGCTCGAATCTTTCGTTTTTGATTTTGAGCGTCTCGATATATTACGAGACTGAATCGAACATCCGAGATAAAAGTTATTATCGTTTGAATTTGCTCAGATCTTTTGTTTTTAATTTCGAGCGTATCGATATATTACAAGACTCAATCTTATATCTGAGTAAAAAGTTATTGTTGTTTGAATTTGTTGGGAGCTTTCGTTATCAGTTTCGAGCGTCCCGATATATTAAGGGACTCAATCGGACATCTGGATATAAAGTTATTGTCGTTTGAATTTGCTTGGATCTTCCGTTTTTAATTTCAAGGCTCTCGACATATTATGAGACTCAATCGGACATTCGAGTAAAAAGTTATTACTGTTTGAATTTGCTCGGATCTTCCATTTTCAATTTCTAGTGTATCTATATATTACGGGACTCAATCAGACATCCGAGTAAAAGGTTGTTGCCATTTGAATTTGTTGGGAGCTTCCGTTTTCAGTTTTGAGCATCTCGATATAATTTGAGACTCAATCGAACATCTGAGTAAAAAGTTATTACCCTTTGAATTTGATCAAATATTTCGTTTTTAATTTTGAGCGTCTCGATATATTATGGTACTCAATCGGATATCCTTGTAAAAAGTTATTGCCGATTGAATTTGCTCGGATATTTGATTTTTAATTTTGAGCATGTCGATATATTATAGGAGTCAATCGAACATCCAAGTAAAAAGTTATTGTCGTTTGAATTTGCACGGAGTTTCCATTTTTAATTTCAAACATCTCGATATATTACAACACTCAATCCTACATCCGAGTAAAAATTTATTGCTGTTTGAATTTGCTCGAATCTTCCGTTTTTAATTTCGAGCGTCTCGATATATTACGGTATTCAATTGGAAATTCGAGTAAAAAGTTATTGCTGTTTGAATTTGCTCGGATCTTTCGTTTTTGATTTTGATTGTTTCAATATATTAAAGGACTCAATCGAACATCCAAGTAAAAAGTTATTCCCGTTTGAATTTTCTCGGATCTTTCATTTTTAATTTCGAGCGTTTCGATATATTATGAGACTCAATTGAACTTCTCAGTAAAAAAGTTATTGTCGTTTGAATTTGCTCGGATCTTCCATTTTGAATTTCACGCGTCTCGATATATTACGGGACTCAATCGAATATCCGAGAAAAAAAGTATTGCCGTTTGAATTTCGACGGAGCTTCCATTTTAAATTTCGAGCGTTTCGATATATTACGAGACTCAATCGGAAATCTGACTAAAAAGTTATTGCCATTTGTATATCCATGGATATTATGTTTTTAATTTCAAGCGTCTCAATATATTACGGGAGTCAATCGGACATCCAAGTAAAAAGTTATTTCCGTTTGAATTTGCATGGAGTTTCCATTTTTAATTTTGAGCGTCTTGATATATTACGGAACTCAATCCAACATTCGAGTAAAAATTTGTTGCCGGTTAAATTTGCTCGGATCTTTGATTTTTAATTATGAGTGTATCGATATATTACGGGACTCAATCGGAAATCTTTGTAAAAAGTTATTGTTGTTTGAGTTTGCCCGGATATTCCATTTTTAATTTTGAGTGTTTCGACATATTATGGGATTAATTCGGAATCAGAGTAAAAAGTTATTGTTATTTGTATTTGCTCGGATCTTGCACTTTCAATTTTGAACGTCTCGATATATTACCGGACTTAATTAGACATCCGAGTAAAAAGTTATTGCCGTTTGACTTTGCTTGGATATTCCGTTTTCAATGTCATGCGTCTCGATACATTACGGGACTCAATCGGACATCTGAGAAAAAAGTATTGCCGTTTAAATTTGCTCGGATCTTCAATTTCTAATTTTGAGCGTATCGATATATTACGGGAGTCAATCAGACATCCAAGTAAAAAGTTATTGTCGTTTGGATTTGTTCGGAGTTTCCATTTTTAATTTCAAGCTTCTCGTTACTTTTTTTTTTTTTTGGGATTTTGAATTTTGATAACAGGCAGCTTGTATTCCATTGGCATTGAGTGGTCGTGATATATGTGGTAGTGCCATTACCGGGTCAAGGAAGGTAATCTCTTTGTTACTTTCTTTGGGTGTTTGTTTGTTAATTTGTACGTAATGCCTTGCTTCTGTGGTTTGGTGCCTGAGTTTCTGTATGATGGTGTTTCTTTTAATCCCCTTTGTTCATATCCTGCTATTGTGTTTCCATGCAGACGGCTGCATTTGCACTACCTACTTTAGAGAGGTTGTTGTTCCGTCCAAAGCGCATGCGTGCAATAAGGGTCCTCATTCTTACTCCCACCAGAGAGAGTTGGCAGTCCAGTAAGTATTTTTATAATTGTTCTCATTTTTTCATCTGGATCATATTTATTATGTAAAAATATTGAAAATATTTAGTTGTGCTAGGAGGGCAAGTGGCCCATAGATACTGAAGTGCACTAAGAATGTTGTCTTCTTTTATTCAGCTGAGTATGTTGTGTGTGGTGTGCCTACTAGCATATATGGCTTTGCATCATGGCAATGATTGCATGCATGTTCTTCATTCCCACCTTTGCAAAAGCTTGAACTAATGTGCTTCATTGAGTATACATGGCTCAATGGTTGTGCATTGGATGCATCTAATTTTTGCATTACTCAATACCTTAATTATTTATTTAAAATTATTGAAATAATTTTTTGTTGTAAATATAAGTACAAACTTGTCGATGCTCTAATTCAAATTATGCTTCATTTAAATCAATGCTATATGTATGTATATATAATTGTATTCATGTGAATACAAATTTTATCATACTTCCAGTGAAAGGTTGTAGATGTAAAATTTTCAAAGCACTCTTTCCATGATTCATGTAAATCGCTTTTAAAATACTTATTTCTAATTATTTTTGACAGAGTTCACAGTATGATAGAGAAGCTTGCTCAGTTTACTGATATAAGGTGTTGCCTGGTTGTTGGGGGTCTATCAACAAAGGTTTGATCACTGTTTCAATTTCATGATGACTTGTAATTATAAGATATGCTGATGGTTCAGAATAGAGTTATTTGCTTCTTGTGATGCTTTCAGTATGCAGTCAGCTGTTTGGGTTTTGTTTGTCCATTGGAAATATCCTCTTCCACCTTCCGTCTTTTATACATTTCCATCTACAATTCCAATAAATTTTGGGTCCCGTTACAATACATTTCCTGTCTGTTTGACACAATAATCAATCCTTCAGTTTCAAGAGATGCTTTTTCTTTCCTACTAGTATTAACTTAAATTTGACATATTTGAGCACTGTATGTTATCTGATCTCTTTTTGTAGATGATATGTATTGCTGTAACTGTTGCGAGTCTCACATCGAGTAGTTAACGAGCATGATAAGTGCTTATATAACTGGGTAGGCCACTTCTTTATGAACTGGTTTTTAAGGGGACCTTTCAAATGTCTGGTCAAACTTTAACTTGGAATCAAAGCCAGTTCTGTTCGGTGGTGTGGATCGAGGGGACGTGTTGCTGGGTAGGCCACCCCCTTATGCCTTATTAGATAGTGAGCCTTTTGAAGAAATATTTCAAAGTTCAAACTAATCAGAAGGGAAAATACGAAGGATTGTATTTGATAAACAAAAGTTCATTGGTGATTTCATAATATGTGGTTTCTCATTTTGACCAGATGTTATCTTACTGATAATATATATCACATGATTAGGTGGTTTTTTAATGGATGAGAGCATGCAATGTGGCTTTTACAGCTATAAAAAGTTCCACTATTATCTAGTTGATAGGTAACGCAGGTAATGCAGATTGCCTCCTTTAATATTTATTCTTTAAAAATGGTGTTTTCTCATCCTAGGTGCAAGAGGCTGCTTTGAGAACAATGCCAGACATTGTTGTGGCTACTCCAGGACGCATGAATATGATAGACCATTTACGCAATGCTATGTCTGTGGATTTGGATGATCTTGCTGTTCTAATCCATGATGAGGCAGATCGTCTATTGGAGCTTGGATTTAGTGCTGAAATTCAAGAACTTGTAAGTTTTAGTGCAAGAATCGTTACAGTTAAATATGCAGTTTTTATAATTTATCCTGATTTTAGTATTTGATGAAAAAAATCTTAAACCGATTTTTATTGTTTGACAGGTTCGCTTGTGTCCCAAAAAAAAGGAAGAATATGTTGTTTTCATCAACAATGACTGAGGAGGTTGATGAACTTATTAAACTTTCCCTGCCAAAGCCCTTGCGTCTTTCTGCTGACCCATCTACAAAACGGCCAGCAACCTTGACCGAGGAGTAATTTCTTTACTATTTCACTTTCCCTTTATATTTTCTAATTTCCATTGATATTAGCTGTATGCCATATGATAGTGATAAAATCACAAGTTGTTCTGAAAGAAAATTAAATAAGTAATGCTTTTTCAATGTTCTCCCTTATATGCAAAGCTTTTGAGGGAATGAACATAGAAACCAGAGCGGCTTTTTGAATTCTAAAAACAGATGAACAGATGAAGTGTGTGTTTCATGTTTGTTTAGAGTATTTTACACATAAAAGATAATTATGCAAAACTATTATGTTAAATATTTTGAAGTTTGCTGGGTTTTAGCATCTAGTAAAATCCTTTGAAGTGTGTGTTTCATGTTTGTTTAGAGTATTTTACACATAAAAGATAATTATGCAAAACTATTATGTTAAATATTTTGAAGTTTGCTGGGTTTTAGCATCTAGTAAAATCCTTTGAGCTTTGTTAACTACTGTTTTTCTTTTCAGGGTTGTTAGAATACGAAGAATGAGTGAAGTAAATCAGGAAGCTGTTCTTCTTTCAATGTGCTCCAAAACTTTTACTTCCAAAGTCATCATCTTCAGGTTTTCATTTCATCATCTACAAGTCTTTTTATTTCAGATTTTAAGTCTGCTCCTTCATTTGCACTGCTTTATGATTATTATTTCCCTTCTGCCACTATTCTGCTACCTCTAACCAAACTGTAAAATCTATCATTTTGATGTGCAGTGGAACAAAGCAACCTGCAAATAGATTGAAAATTATATTTGGATTAGCTGGCTTAAAAGCTTCTGAGCTTCATGGAAATCTTACTCAGGCCCAGCAGCGCCTTGAAGTATGTTGCTACTTGCTAATATTGATGTGTTTATTTGTGTATTTTAGCTCTTGGGTTGCCTTTGTAGTTGTGTTACTATCAACATTTTTGGGATACTAAAATGATGGTGTTCATTTGGATCATTTGTTATTTATTTTCCTGTTGAAAGGATTTTCCGCATTAATTATGGTTGTCACAAGATTTTCTGACTTCTGATTGTCTATTTAGGCTTTGGAACAGTTCAGGAAGCAGCAAGTGGATTTTTTGGTTGCAACAAATGTGACTGCCCGTGTAAGAGTCAATCCTTGATGTTTATTTCTTTACTCATTTTAAATTTGAATGGTATTATTATCTCAAACACTCCCTTTTTGATCCAACTGTTTGGCGAACATACAATTATTAAATCTTTCCCTATTTGCATTTTGGATTTTGGATATAGATCTGACACTGTTGCATATGACTTTATTTATAGGGCCTTGACATTATTGGTGTTCAAATAGTTATCAACCTTGCATGTCCACGTGATCTTACCAGGTATAATCTATGATCCATATTGGTAGTAACTCTGCTTGAAATGTTGTGTGTTATTGTCTTCCTGCAATTTTTGTCACTTTCCTTCGTTGCAAAATAAATGATAAATGTTGATCTCACCTTAAAGATGATCTCTTTCTCAGTATGGGATTCCTGATAATTTATTTATTTATTTTTATGTATTAAGCTATGTTCATCGAGTGGGTCGTACTGCAAGAGCCGGAAGAGAAGGATATGCTGTCACTTTTGTGACTGACAATGACCGATCACTTTTAAAAGCCATTGTGAGTATCATTTGAAGAGTTGCTGCATTTGTTTTTCAGCTTTATTTCATATTTCCTTGCACTGTTTTCGTTATAAGATAAAAAAGTTGTGCATGCTGATCTGGATGTTGGGTCCCGTTTACATAGATTCTGTCACCAAATATAAATTTTTCCCAATTAGTTATTCAAGTTTGACATTTCATGAGAGTTTATACATCAAACATTCATATAGCATCCTCTACAGAGAAATATCCCATTTATTATTATCTACTAATTTTAGTTTTCGTTTGGTCTGATTGCACTGACCTTTCCTATTAATCACCTTTTAAAAAGATACCGGAAGAAATATAGATACCTTTATTGTTTTTACATGTAGCTGTATGTTTAATTCTACGTACTAGTAATTTGGATTTTCCTAGTTGAAAATCTTATTGATTCTCTGTTCAGGTAGAGAACATACAAACTGAAAAAAGAAAAAGAAAGTTGATGTTTTAAACGAGTCATTATATAATCTCTTCTTATACACGTCGATTTTCAATTAATCAGGCAAAGAGGGCTGGTTCAAAGCTGAAAAGCCGCATTGTTGCTGAGCAATCTATACATAAGTGGTCTCATATAATTGAGCAAATGGAAGACCAAATTTCTGAAGTACTTCATGAAGAGAGGTTTTGATTTTATATAGTTGCTAAGGCTTCATTTTTTTTTCATTTTTCAGTTTTTTTTTTGTATTTATTTATATTTTCAATTTATTTCAGAGAAGAAAGAGTTCTAAGAAAAGCTGAAATGGAGGCCACAAAAGGTATTGTTGAGTTATTTTGTTTTACTTGACTTTTGTGACACTTTCTACCTCTCACATATATACTAATAAAGGAATAAAAATTTAAATATAAATTAAAAGTATTTTTAAAACATTTTTAAATACAAGCCTTTCAAAGGAATAAAAGGCTCACATTTCCTTTCTTTTACATCATATTCAAACTTGTCCAAATAAATAATAAAGTCATCTCGGCTCAAACAAGGTCGTCTAAGCTTCATACAATTAATATAGAATTTATATCCTAATGTCACATCCTATCAGAGCGTTGTGTTCTCGTGTCCTTTAGCATGAGATTCTTTATAGTTATCCACCAATTCATCTGCTCCCCGAATACAAAGTTCAAGATCATCACAGGATCCAAACACAAACAATACACACGAGTGAGTTATCACATTCCTAACTAATAGATAGAAACAAGAAAACATATGCATGTAGGTATAAATATCATATAAACAAAATACAACTTACTTAATAGTCATCGACCTATTCATCTGCTCCCCGAATACAAAGTTCAAGATCATCACAGGATCCAAACACAAATAATACACACGAGTGAGTTATCACATTCCTAACTAATGGAGAGAAACAAGATAACATGTAGGTATAAATATCATATAAACAAAATACAACTTACTTAAACATCACTCACGTTATTTCACCACTTTGTCGCACAACATTACATCGCAACACCACACATTTCATTCATTTTTATAACATTCACGTACTCAAGGATCAAAACACAATATCATTAAGTCAATCAATATCGATCAATACACAAGCGTTATGCAACATATACACTAAGACTCAATCATATATGCAATGTGGTATCATGTCAGTGAAAAACCACGTTGGGTGCCTAGGAGTACATAACAAGACAAACCACACACTAGTAAGTCAAGTCACTCTCACTAGGTAAAATCATAGGGAGACTAGTCAGGGTCACAATATTTTGTGAGAATGCTCCAACCGTATGGGATCAATATAGGCTTAAAGGAGCACTCAAACCGAGTGACCCCCAAGACCTACACTCTGAAGAGTCCATCAGGACCTCTCCCTCCTGATTCATGTCCAACCCAGAAAATATTTTAGCACACAGACTCTATGAACTGTACAAAACACACGATTACTCAATAGTTCTCAAAATAGTTTTAACTCGTCGTCCTTTAAGGGTCTTAGCATTAACTCGTCGCCCTTAAAGGGTCTTAGCATTAACTTGTCGCCCTTAAAGGGACTTATAGTCGTGTGATTGTACAATCCATAGTTTACAACTCAATGCATACAATATCTCAATGCACACAACATCTCAATCACGTGCATACTCAGTTTATCACATACACTCAATCTCAATCACAATGGTAAATCTCAAAATAGCATGTTATCACACCTCATGAATCATATATTCTTTACCTATGAACTATGCAATACACACAACTACTCAATTATTTTCAAAATCATTTTAACTCATTGGGTTCTCACAGTGGATCCCATCACAATACTCATCGCCCTTAAAGGGTCTTACAATTGTGTGATTGCACAGTTCATAGCTCACAACTTAATACACACATCTCATCCCAATACACATGTATTTCATCATACTCACAATTTATCACATACTCAAGTTATCACATACTCACAATTTGAATCATCATTTCATAATCTCAACATATCAATTTATACAAAAGATATTATCACAACATGGGGTCTAAAACCCCTGAAATAGTTTCTCACAATTATATCAAAATCAATTAATCAAAATCATGGATCAAAATACAAAAACATCAAAAGTACTCAATTTTATCAATCAATTCTCATCAGAACATCAATTGGTACGTAGAACACAACAATATTGTATTTATAATCATAAAGGGAAAATTATAATTCAATAAACATCCCAAAATAAACCCAAATTTAGTTCATTCTAACCCTCAATTACGATAAATTCATCCCTTACCTCTAAGCAAGCTCACGTGTCTTCCGACAGCGATAACAGCATCTCTAACAATTTCCTGAGATTCCTCAATTTTTTCCTTTAATTACTCTGATAGGGTTTTCAAACGTTAGAGAGAAAGAGAAAGGATTGAAGCTTTCATTTGTACTGTCTTCGTTCGATTCTGTTATCTCCCTTCGACAGTTTTGGGTTTCTGCGAGAAAAGAAAAAGCTACGATGCAAAGTGTTTTTCTCTCAGCGCCGACATTATTTCGAAATTTTCAACGGTGAGAATGCTTGGAATTGGGTTGCAAACCTAGTGATTAAATTTCACAACGATCCAATGGTGAATGAGTCCGAGATCATCGTTTTTCTGAGATAGATTTGGTGATCTGCAAGAAAAAGAAAGGATTTTGGCGGGGAGAAGGGGAAAGAGGAGGCATCGTCAATGTGAAATATTTTCTCTAAAATTATTATTTTAATTAATAAAGTTATTTTTTCTTATTTATTTAATTATAAAAACTTTATCATTTTATAAAATTCTATTTATTTATAAATAATAATCCTTTTTAATTTAATCTACGAAAAATAGAATGTTACAAAACTTTAATCTTGGTATGCCTTGAATTACACAAATGTAAGGTATGCCTTGAATTACACAAATGTAATTATGTCCAGTTTTTGTGTGTTCTCATCTTGTCTTGCAAAATAGCATTTCCAAAGTAGCATCACTTAGAAAATTTTATTGTATGGTATTGATTGCTTTCATTTTCTAATCCTTAACATTTTCCCTCAATACAATTATGCACTTATTGGCAGGCCGAAAACATGATTGCACATAGGGAAGAGATCTTTTCCCGCCCCAAAAGAACCTGGTTTGTCACAGAGAAGGAGAAAAAGCTTGCTGCAAAAGCATCCAAGGTACAATATTATTTCATCTTGTTAAAATGATTTCTCAAATTACTGGCATTTATTTTCCTATTTTAGAATGGAACATTATACTTGAGAAATCTAAGAATATTTTGACTCGGGAATAGGGATAAATTGTGTCTTGACAGTCCGCACAAGGTCTCTCTATATTACTGTATTGCATTTCCAAATTAGCTTATTTTGAGGCAACAATCTCTCATTTTCTGCTTTTTAAGAAAGTATCTGGAAAATAATGATTATTTCTTTGAATAAAAGCTAAACCAAACATGCAACTAATGCTAGTACTTAAATAATAATTACAATGATTCAATCATAATTACACAACTTAATTAGTTCCCAAGATTGCTCCTAATTGGTTATGATCGATGGTTTTAAAACGGGATTGGTGATTGACCACTGACCAGGGAAGACATTGATTCAAGGTTCAATGGTCTATTATGGTTAAAGTGTGGTTGAACTGGTAGTAGTTAAATATATATATATTTTTTAGTATTATATAATATTTTAAGTAATAAAATAATATAAAATTATTTTATAAATTAGGTGAAATGTTTACCTGTGTTGATAAGAAATGAAATGATTGTAAACAGGCATCCATGGATAAGAGTTGCGAGTTCTGGGAAAGAGGTTATTAGTGCTGAACAAGCTGAAGACCTCAGAATGAAGGAGAAGAGGAAGCGAGAGCGAGAGGTAAAAAGTTTTCACCAATTTTGTTATGCATACGATTTTTTTTGTTATACATATAAAATTCAAATAGGCTTGCATGTATGTGTTGCTATGTATTTACTTGATGAATGTCTTTGGTGTAGAAACATTTGCCTAGAAAGAAGCGTAGAAAGTTGGAAGCAGCTAGAGAGATGGAGGAGGAGGAGGATGACAAACAAGTAGAGGTATGTACTCCTTAGTCCTTTCCTTTCCTATTAACATTCTCTGTGCAGTGAAGGTTGAAATATACTCTTTGTTCCTTACTTTGTTACACTGAAAATGAAATGCATATAATTGCAGACTAAGGGGGGAAATAAAAAAGAAAAGGGTGGAATGTCACTTGTTGATCTTGCTTACCGACGGGCAAAAGCAGTGAAGGCTGTCAAGAAGGCCTTAGATTCTGGCAAGATTGTGGAGAAGAATAAAATGAAATCTAATAATAATTCCCGAAAAACTCCTTCAAGGACAGAAGAGATGCGGGAGTTATTCCAGACTGACATGAAGGATAAAAAGTCAAAAAGAAGAGGTGTGGGAGGAGGAAAGAAGTCAAAGAGTTCATTGAAAAGCAAGTCAAGGTATCAATTAAAAATCTTGTCTCTTTTCAGAAACTAGTTAGTTGCATGTTTCTGAGCTTTTAAGCATCCAACATATTATTGATTCCATCTTGATTGAGTCCAAAAATTCTTTGCTTCTAAAGTTGGAATAATCATTGATCTGGAGTGGTGAGGCTTTTGAGAAGCCCTACTAAACAATAATGATATAGGCAATCGATTTTTTTGCACTCATTTTCATTTCCTTTGGTTTATTGAATTTGATATTTTTGTGGTGAATTCGATATTTGGATCCAATAAATTGCTATTTATTTGTTTTTTTGCTGTACAACACGGTGAAAATTCAGTGTGCTCTCAACATTTACTTTATGCATCTCAACAATTACTTAACACTTGTTTGCGCAACGCTAATAAATAAAGTCTTAATTCAAATTCGCTTTTCAGGTACAAGCGCAAGTAGCATTTGAGGCTAACAATCCCTGTCATAAATATGTGCATGGAAGGACCATAAATCTGCAATGCGTGTCCTTATACCATATCAACTCCACTATAAAGGTGAGTTTGGGCTGCTGCTTGTGGGTGTTTTTGGGTGGCCATGGTAATATAGGGTATGGTAGTAGTAACTACTGTAAATACTCTGTTTTTTTGGTTAATTGTATGACATGAGCTTTGGTTCTTGTCCTAAAAATGGACAGCATAAATTATAGCTGCTCAATTTTGTAATCCTAGCATTAGATTCAGTTTTAAATGTTACCAATAGAAAAAATATTTATTTCAGATAAAAATATTTATTTCAGATAACTTTTTTCTTTTCTTTTTTAAAAGGTCAATATTAATTATTAATTTATTAGTGAGATAGATTGGAACTTCCAATCTCTTTTTTTCCTCATTTTCTTTTAATCTTAAAATCAATCTTATAACTCCCACTCCCGTTCAGGTAACTCTTTAATATAACCGATTCCCGTTCAGGTAACTCTTTAATATTAATATAACTGATTCTGCTGTACATCTGTTAATGCACAGCCATTTGTGCAAATGATGATAGCATGTTGGGCTGGAATTTTGATCATTTCATTGTAAAGGCTAAAATGCAAAGCTCCTCATTATTTAGTATTGACCCTAAGACGTCAGTGACTGTTTTTAGGAAATTCATTAACCGTTCTATAATTTACAGAAATGTATTACAATGATTGCATGTCGATTGGTGAAAGAATTAAAGTGAATGCTATGAGTAATGCTTATGATTAAGCAATAAATTAATAGAAAATTATCATTTCTTAAATAAAGTTATACATTACCATAAAGGAAAATGTTTCAAAAAAATCATAATATTTAAATATTAACAGTATTTACATATATTTAGAGTTTTCATTTATTTTTTGGTTTAATTATCCATTTAGTTTTATAGTTTTGAAACTTATCCAATTTAATTCTTATAGTTAATAAGTGATTTTTTTTTCATGTAGTTTATCTTTTAATTTTCAATATCTCAATTAAAAACTCATGCTATACAAAGTTAAGGTGTTAAATAATTTTAATGACATGAATTTATTGGAAATTAAAAGGTAAATTACATGAACTAAAAAAACCACTTATTAATTATAAAGATTAAATTGGATAAGTTTTGAAACTATAGAAACTAAATGGACAATTAAACCTTTTATTTAATAATTTTTTTTAAAAAATCAATTCACTTTGTACAGGTTCTTACTCAGTTTTGACTGATTCTTGTTTTAATTAGTTCTTAATCAACATTTGATTCCCGAGTTTTGGACTGTTTAGACTTGTTGTTGCCTGATCGATTATTGGATATATATATATATATATATAATTAAGATTTAATGTGACGATTATTTTTACATTACATCTCAGCTATTTATATTTAATTCTTTCATTCTTATATTAGAGAACATATACTCTCTATATATTATCCCAATTTAATCTACTATATTTATCTCGAATAATCTTCTATTTGTAAAAATTGTCCTATTTGATATTAATAAATTAAGTTTCTTTTTTATTTTATCGTTGGAGTATTAATTCTTGTATTTTTCAATAATAAAAAAAACACATGTTCCAGTGTACATTTATGATCGATATTATATACACATTTCAATTCTACTTAATAATTCAATTAAAATCAATTCTACTAAACCTTGAAAATATACGGGCCTTAAATTAGTTAACTATTTAGTTGCAGAGTTAACTCAATATTAATTTTATATTATATGATTGAAAGATTAAATTGAAACTATTTTCATGATTAAGAAACTAACTATATTAGTGTTTATAAAGATTGAATTAATTATATTTTTTTTAAAATATAATAATAAAAAATTGCCGATATTTGATAATAATAAAATAACTAAAATAATATCAATTTTTAAAAAGATTAAAATAGCGACACTTCTCTAGAAATAAGGATACACTCTAAAAAAAAAAAAAAACTGACCCTATCTTTTTAAAAATGAAACGGTAAAATTACATGACTTGAACCTATCTTTTTAAAAGATCACACTATTTTGCAAAAATAAAAACTGTATGCTAATATCAATTATAAAATAATTAACAAAAATAATAATTTTTTTAAAAGTAATAATATCTAAACACTTGTTTAATGTTTTTTAATACTTAACATACAATTTATAATATTAAAAAATAATATCATATTTATAAACATTATGTTGCAAAGCATATCAAAATAAATTATTTTAAAAGGAAAATACTTTATATAAGCTCACGGTCTATGATAAAAATTAGTAACGCATTCGACGGGAATACTTCGGGAGAATATGAACATTTGGTTTGGAAATTAACCCCGCGGCGCCTACAATGATTATTGTCAAACCAACAGAGAATCCGACACACCCTGTTGTAGAGACTCAAAAAGTTTGTCTTAAAGTGGGATTTAGATATGATTTTGTCTTTTTGTTTTTTATAAGGGGAAAAAAAATATTTTGGCTGTAAGCCATTTTGTCCTATTTTTTCCTATAAACCAAACTTTCATTTTCCCAGATTCTAATCTGCAAAAAGATTTTTTTTTTTCTTTTCCCTTTCTCTTTTATGTGACAAAATCTTAGCTGGGTCAGTTTCAAGTTTTCAAATTTGAAATGTGAGGAGCTGTGTTAAGGAATGCACTATAATGCTTCTGAGTAAGGTAGCTAACCTCATTTCCACTCCCTTTGAACTTTTCCTATGTTCTGATTTGCTTCTACAATGTATGTTTAGTTAGGATCAAACTAGCAGTTTGATTAAATTTGAGTGCATGTTTTTTTCTTCTTCGTTTGTTTGTTACTTCTTTTAATATTAAAGTCTTTGGTATTCTGTTTGCGAATACTCTTTCATATAGTCAAATGTTATGGATTTTTGGTGTTTGATTTCTAAGTCTTTTGGTGAAGTTGCTACCCTTTTCTGGATTCTGCTAATGTAGTCCATTTAAAGGTTGGATGATTTTTAGTAGGTTTGATTCTGCATCATCCTAACCATTTTGGGTCGGTGGTCCTTTTGGGTTTTGTTTCTTTACCTCTTCATTCCTTATATTTTTAATTGAAAAATATCATTATTATTTTTGTTTCCTTTTGGGTCATAAATGCATGAAGATGCGTGTAGCTGGCATTCTCAAACTGATCTGTGGTTGGTATCTTGTGGTTGAGAGGCTGCCACATGACGTATCATGGCTACGTGCTTTCAAATTTGTGTTTGTTTCACCCAATTTTAGCATTCATTGTTTGCTTGCCCTACTCAAATTTGCTGTTTTTGGAAAATGGGCTTCCTTGTTTTGTGATTTGCATCTCAAAATATTTCTAGTAGTCAAGTAGGGGTTTCAAATGCTGTGGTTGATGCGATGCTTTTCTAGTGTGAGCCTGGTGACACCTTACACCCCTCTTTCTTGCCGTATGATTTGATGATTTATTGCTTATTTATTAATTATTGGCATTTACTTTCAGATTTCAATCATGAATTGTTAATGGTAAACTAGGGCTACTTACTAATTATAATTTGCATACACTATTTGCATGTATTATTAACTATGCTGGAAATTTTCATTTTTCAATTCTGAATTATACAATGGAACACTTTGAGTTATTGATTGGTTTTGCGTCATTTACATGTATTGATGATGCAGTAAATTTGCTGGCAATATCCGTTTGAAAAGCTTTGAAAATTTGGGTGTTTGATTGGCGCCAAGAAGAGCATGGAAGGTTTTAAGGGCAATGAAGGAACTGTCGCAGTAGGAACCACTGGAACAATTGGCTTGTTGATGACAAGGGAATTGGATCAGATGTCTTCTGTTCCACACCAGGAGGTATATTCAACAAGTAAATCTCAAATTTCAGTTTCGAGAGGTAGTGCTAGACCAAAAAGACCGCAACCAAGAAAATCATTTGAAGCTAGCAGTAGCAGAAGCAGCAACATCATAAACCATCTAAGCCCCGGCATTGGCCTCAAAACAAAACTTAATGGCAAGCATACCCATCAAATACCCATGCTTGGTTCCCAGAACCTTCCATTGGAGGCAAGTCCAGTTACGAAGAAAAAGGATAAGAAGAAAAAATCTAAAATTGTTGAAGTAGTGGACATCAAATGTGGTTATGTAGATAAAACTCGGGCTACCCCTATACCAAATTCTCTCAAGAAGTTGGGTTTCTCTAAGCTCTTCAAGAGCGTTACCTAAAGTTGAAATTTTATGTCAGACTTCAGGTTCTTGTAGCCAAACGGAGAGGTCCGGTTCTGCTTACTGTTGTCAGATACATTGACCATAGAACACATCTTTGGTAGGAGCTTGGCAGCTTGCTACTTCTTCGTCTTTTCTTTGTACTTTCTACTCTGGACACAATTGTGGGTCTGGAATCAGTACTGACTGAGGAGCCCATGTTGATATTTTGAGACTTGTTCTCCTGTGACCAGTCTTTGAAATTGAATTCAAGCCGGCTAAAGTACTCAATTTCTTGCATTAGAAGGGATCCAACTGTGCCTCTGGTGCCTATTTCTACAGGAGGAAATTCAGCCATCTCTTTTGTGTTTCTTGTGGCAAGGATGGTGGGTTTATGCATGCTTTATTTTGTTGGTGTCAAGGATAAAGCAAAATCTTATGATTGAAGATGTTCAGTTTGTTGTATTGTTTTGCTGGTGAACTTTTCCACAAACTGTGTTCTTAGGTTTGAAGAGACTTAAGTGTCACAAGAACTCTCCACCTTATACTATTTATATGAAGTGCATGTCATCTGTTATTGTATAGTTTTTAGAGTTAGTTAGTGATATGTCATTCCACTCATGTGCTAGCAGTAAAACACTTGAGCTCCTAACTACTGTACTATCCTTGTAACTTTAAGTTTCAGCAACATGTCTTGGTACATGCTAATGAGATAATTATTTGAGACTATGGTCAATGTAATTTGGACCAGATGGAATTCATGTTAAAGAAAAAGATTGGACTTTCACTTTCACTGACTATTGAGCATGCTGGTGTCAGGTTTTGATCTCTTAAATGACACAGGAACAGTAGAAGTCTAGGTGGTTTAGCAAAATGACTATTTATTAGAGGGCTTTCAGGTATTGGATAAGTTTGGATGTTTTTTTTTGGTTGGCTGTATCTATTATATAATTTGATTTTATTTTGGGTTGTGCAGGGGAGTGAGAGAGATACTTAACATTATGTACTCAAGGATGATGCATTATTTATTCTGAGTAGAATTTTAAGTTTCTGATTCCACTACTTATAATTAGAAGATTTAGGAAAATGAAGGGAGAATTGAAGATTTGTTGGCAGGAAAACCAAGTTAAGGGATTCATATTTTTTCCAACACAAATTTTTGCTTATGTTGCATCTTGCAACTGAAAACTGGGGTTTTATTAGTATCTTTGTGCTTCTGAAATTTGGTTTTGATACATTTTAGATATTCTATGCATTATGGAACCCATTTCTTTGGTTCTTTCCATTTTCGATATGATTTTGTTTTACTACCCCAAAAATAGATTCTGCAAGTTTGAGGAATTTGTGCAATATCTGCCACTGTTGGTGGACCCTCTGTGCTACCTTTGTTTGTAGTGGAGTCACTCACGGGTGTTCCATTTATTTGTATGGAGTTTTTGGACATAGATTCCTCCTCACAAGATAGAAAACAAAGGTTCTCACCAAAGCTAAGAAACTCTCTTTCATTCACTGAGGGGACCAGTTTCTTATCACTTGATTTATATTATGCATTTTAAGATTACCACTGCTCTTAAGCTTCTACTTCAAAGGAAAAATTATGTCATTGTCATGCAAAGGAATAGATAAACTTGGAACTAGTTAGTGATCCTAGTTGCCTAAATTGCTTAAAAGATAACCAATTCTATGAGGGCTGTGATAACTTTTTTGCCATAGTAATGTAAAGTAGCTACAAGGACAATTCCACTTATTTTCAATCATTGTCATTGTATCTATATCTATATAATAAAAGAGAAGGACTATGAAATGCCTATTATGCCCATGCTTGAAATTTTGACATGTGGCATTTTTGCTGGATTTTTGGTCATTTTACCCCTCCAACTTTGACCTTAGTTTTCTACCACCTGGCTTACTGGATTGCTTTGTTTTGTGCCATGTGTCTTGCTGGCTTGTTGCACCTTCATTGCTTTTTCCATGTGTATTTGTGCCCAATTCCATTTCTCTCTCTATTTCTTTCGTAGAGCACAGTTTTGGCTGCCTCTTCCTTTCTTTCTTCTTCTATTTTCTTCTCTTCTCTTCTCTTCCAATTCGAACACAACCAGCCGCAAGAAAGTCATTTTCTTTGTGCTGTGCGTGTTGCATTTTCTGTTTTTAATATGGTTTTCTTCTCATCTTCATTCTATTTTTTACAATTTTGGTTAGGGTGAGGATGGGTTAGGTAGCTATGGTTTATCTTGCTGTCGTTCCTGTAGGATATAGCTCAGCCTCCACCGCCACATTTACCTCTTCTCCTTTCGGATTCACATTTCTCTTTCTCCACTGCAACACACTCACCTTCAGGTATTTTCTTCTTTCTTCTTTCTTTTTATTTTTCTTTTAAATGCTATTTTTTGAGCAGTTTGGTAGGTTTCCACATCAAAGTTATGGTTTTGTTAAATTGGTATTTTGATTTGATACTTTCCAACAAAAAGCCTATGAATGTTGTAAATAAAACACATGGACCTGAAAGTAGATACCATAAAAATGTCTTCTTAGAGTCATTTTTATTGTATCCATGTGATGAAAGACTGCAGCTAATCCTATGTTTAAACACTTAAATATTTATTGAAATTCAATTAGATTTCAGTATACACTAAAACTGATAAATATTGTTTATTTCTGTGGTCGGAAGTGTTTGTTATCTACTGAGCACATTCACTGGCTTTACCGGTCAGCAAAAATTTCTATCACAATGTTTTTGTCACCATTGCATGCCTACTCAAATTGACTTATTGACATTTTTGTTCAGTATAATGGCTAACCGTTGTGTTTATGGCTTTTCTTATAGATGAGGATTCTAATTGGGCAATAGATCAAGAGGAGTTGAAAAAGTGTACGTTCAACGGTGTTCTAATGGCTAACAGCTGTGTTTATGGCTTTTCAACGGTGTTCGTTCATCTCTACTTTTCTTCAACACCATCCTTCTCTTTGTTTTCATTTTTATATTTTTGTCAATTGTTCGATTCTTTTGGTGTTCGAGGGAGATCGATTGATACCGTCCCTTTGATTTTTCAATTCGACGAATAATGAAGAAAAATGTGGTATTTTCTCTTTCCACTCCTTTTTCTTCTGAATGCTAATATCTATTATATATTTCCTTTGTTCTGTTTAGATACTGTGAGCAATTTGCAGAACTGTAGCTATGGGGTAAGGATGTGTGGGTAATGCTACGCAGTGCTTTTTTTGTTTTGTTTAATTATTATTATTATTATTATTATTATTATTATTATTATTATTATTATTATTATTATTATTATCATCATCATTATTACTATGTAGGTTTTGTTCTTCTATAGTTTCTTCGTTTGTTTTCTAATTAGAAGTTGAGAAAATATTTCAAAATTCCACTTTGGTATTGTATGTTTGGTTTCTTTGGGTTCCTTTAAAAAGGATGCACTTTGGGAAATGGTTCATCTTTGAGTTTAAAAGCTAATTTGTATCATTGAGTTTACACTTTGATCTAATCGCATATTGTCAAATCATTAAAAGGTTTAACAACTATTGGTTATGATTTTCAAAGTTTTAACTTTTTGGTGGCTTGCAAATACTTATCTAGATAATATTGTCAGAAAACTATGAAAGTGAATCAAAAGTGTACTCTTTGATAGTTATTGGACCCTTCTTTCTGCTGAGACATGTATAATGTATTCATGAAGTTAATAATAAGAATACAAAGCTGGGTATTCTACTAGGACACCTTTCTGTTCTTGCTGGTTTATGTAAATATTATGTTGTCTGGATTGAATGCTTTTAAACAGATTCGCGGGTACTTAGATTCAGCATTTTTACCCCTAAATTCCAAATTTTTTAAACAAGTGCAGAAAATAAATTGTTGGTTTGTTGAGTGGGGCAAAAAAATGAAGTTTTAAACAAGCATAGGTCTTCTTTATACATTTTATTAGTTTGTGTTATTTTTTTTGTTTTTTTTAATTATTGTTATTATCATTATTATTATGTAGGTTTTGTTCTTCTATAGTTTCTTCGTTTGTTTTCTAATAAAAAGCCAAGAAAATATTTCAAGATTCCACTTTGCTATTGTATGTTTGATTTCTTTGTGTTCCTTAAAAAAGGATGCACTTTGGGAAGTGGTTCACTTTTGTAGATATTAAGAAATCAAAATTTTAGTTGCTTATACTTTTCGTACTCATAGGAATGTGCTTATGCTTATATTTTGGTTTTTTTTCATTATTATTATTATTATTATTATTATTATTATTATTATTATTATTATATAGGTTGTTCTTCTATAGTTTTTTGGTTTGTTTTCTAACCAGAGAATAAATAAAAAGGATTAGGGAAGAAAGCATTGACTATAGTTTTTCAACCTCAAGCTATTTCTGGATTCATCCTGTGAATCATTGTACGGCTACTATTTCTAGTGAGACATGATGAATTGTGTTTTTCCATTCATATAGTGGCACAATGGTGTATGTAGAATTTTTATCCTAAAAAAATATTATGCATGCTAAATCATGAAAAACAGTCATGTGGTTTGGCTGTTGAAGATTTAACATGAATTTATGTTATTGTCATATTCTTTTGGACCCCTAAATAGTTAAGGGAACCCCCCATTTGATTCATACCCCGATCAAAAACTTTATTTCTTACTTAAAGGGAATCCTTTGTTAGTATAGAGCAATAAGAAGAGAAAGGAATAAGGAGAAGAGAGAAAACACAAAGTTTAACGTGGTTCAGCGCACAATGTATGTGCCTACGTCCACGGCTACACAGAACTTTTTATTATTTGCACATATAAAAGCTTACAAGAGAGCAACTCTATTTTGAAGTTTAGACTGCCAACTCACAACAATACCTCCCAAAGTAAAAGTGTAGCCTGCGGTGCTTTTCTTGGTATCAAAATCTCCTCCCAAGTCTGCATCTGAAAATCCCTGTAAAGTGAGATTGCTTTTTCTGAAGCACAAACACATCTCTGAAGTACCCTTATGATATCTGAGTATCCACTTTATGCCTTCCCAATGCTCCTTTGCTGGATTTGATAGGAACCTACTGACAACTCCCACTACATGTGCTATGTTAGGTCTGGTACACAACATAGCATACATCAAACTCCTGATTGCTGATGCATTTGGTACTCTTGACATGTAACATTTTTCTTCATCTGTCTACAAAGATTTCTTCTTTGAAAACTTCAAATGAGATCCCAAAGGGGTATTCCTGGTCTTAGAATCTTCAAGGTAAAACCTGTCAAGCAATTTGTGTATATATTTCTCCTGAGACAGCTTCAAAATTCCTTCTGATCTGTTTCTAAGAATTCTCATACCAAGGATTTGTTTAGTTGGACCAAGATCCTTCATTTCAAAGTTTTCTGCCAACTGCTACTTCAACCTATTAATTTCTGCCATACTAGATCCTGCAATCAACATGTCATCAACATACACGACAAGGATAACATAACTATTAGTATATTTCTTAACATAGCAGCAATGGTCCATGTCACATATGTTGAATCCTGAGTTGCTCATAAACTCATTAAACTTCTTGTACCACTGCCTCAGTGCTTGTTTCAAGCCATATAAACTTTTATGAAGCTTGCACACAAGATTCTCCTTGCCTGGCACTTCAAAACCTTCTGGTTGGGTCATATAGATGTCTTCCTCTAAATCCCCATCCAAGAATGTAGTTTTAACATGTAACTGCTCCAAGTGAAGATTCTCTATAGCTACAATACTCAGAATAACTCTGATGGTAGTCATTTTTACAACTTGAGAGAAGATCTCTGTGAAATCAATTCCATGTTTTAGCTGAAACCCTTTCACCACAAGTCTCGCCTTGTATCTTCTTCTACCGTCAGATTCTTCCTTTAGCCTATAGACCCACCTATTCTAAAACGCTTTCTTTCCTTCTAGCAATTTAGTTAGAGACCACATCTTATTCTTCTGAATGGATGTCATCTCATCTTTCAATGCTAGCTCCCACTCAATAGAGTCATTCCCATGCGTAGCCTCACCGAAACATTCTGGCTCACTATTAGTCGGTTAATACGACTAACTTGTATGCAAAAAAACAGTGTAAATTAAATTTGACTCCTTCCATTTACAGTTCTTTTTGTAGTGTTGTAATTAATTTTTGTTAAATATAGGTAATAAGTACTTAGTATCCCACTTTTGTGTATTTAATAACCCTTCCATTTCAATTTCAGGTTAAATAAGCAAGTTTGTGGAAATGCTGATTTTGAGCCGCTCGCTAAGCCAATTCTCTGGCTTAGCGATCCATCTGCTAAGCGTAGCAGTTTATGGCTAAGCGTGAAGAATATCTTGGAAGCAGATGAGTTTTCATGATGCGCTCAACGAGAATCAATTAGCTAAGCGTGTGGCGTCCCTAAATTAATGATTGGTTTGGTGGTAATGATTTAAATAATGAAAACCATGGTAGATTTTTTTTTTTATTTTCCCTTTTCATATCTTTCTCTTTTTCACAATAACTAGGTGTAGAAGGAAAATCCTCACTATAAAGTCCTGAATGGCCAGTTCACAACTCTATTCGGAGTCATTTCTTTCTTACCGCTCATAATTCTCTAAACTATTTTGCTTTTTCAAAAGGAAGAATGTACCAGCCATTACTTTAGGTCGTCACGTGAAAATAAAAGAATAAAATACGGTCGATAAACTCTTTTACAAATAAATTTGCTAATGCTTTCTTTTCAAGTAACAAAATCGATCATAAATGCATTCATCATTTAAAGCTGTCCAAAATATGGGAGTTTTACAAAATATATAGTGTCATCCAGAGCAAAGGTGTCCATAGTGGTGGCTTCAGCCACATGTATACAATTATCAAATTCCTATACATCAGGTCTACCCATATAAAACAAAAGAGTAAACCTAACAGTCAGTCCTAGATACACCCACCCAAAAAATATATAAAACTAATCCATGGAACTGTCCACTATGATGAAGAGCCTCCGCTGATCGCCATCTCCCCCGGGCCACTATCCTCCGTAGAGTCTGCCTCAGATGCCGACATGACTTCCTCGGGAGAATCCACCTCAAGAAGTGAATCCTCATCACCCTCTAGAAAGTCAAGGGCATCCACGGCAGGCTCAGGAGGTAGCTCCTCCAGATCCTCCTCGGGGTCTTCCTCGGATGACGTCACCTCGATCACTTGGACGGGCTCCACTAGACGATATGGTGTAGGCGTGGGTAGTATCCACTCCACCGTGCGCTGAAGCGTCCTTGCAGGTTCATCTGGATGCACCAAAGAAGTAGCCGTGAATCGAATGGTGCCCCGAAATCGGCACCTCGTGTTGCCTTCGAGGGTCTCCCAAGCTCCCTCTAGGCACTCCATCTCTACTCGATCACGGATTAGCTGCGCCGCCATCACGATCTACAAGAAAGAAAAGAAAGGGGTAGACTCTTTCACAAGAATCTAACTATGCCGCCGCACAATGCGCCTCATAACCACTACATGCAATTAAAAGGAGTATCTTAAGGCTTTTCATCTCTGGTAATCGATTACACAGCCTTGGTAATCGATTACCAGAGGCTAAACTTGAATTACACAGCCTCAGGACACGAAATATGCAAAAATGCACTATGTAATCGATTACACATACCTGGTAATCAATTACCAGTGACCCATCCCTCTGTGTAATCGATTACACAGGATGGTAATCGATTACCAGAGGCTCCCTTAGTTTCCTGACTTTGTTTTCAAGCCTGGTAATCGATTACACCCCTTGGTAATCGATTACCAGAGACCATCTCAGCCTCCTGTCTTCATTTTTAAGCCTTGTAATCGATTACCCACCCTTGGTAATCGATTACCAGAGACCATATCTCACATATCAATCAAGTTTCACAGCTGGCCAGCCACCACAAGCCTCCTTGCTTTGTGGTCTTTGTTCCTTTTATCTGTTGACTGCCAGGAGCTCGCCTGTTTAGGTACATCACAGGTTCTCACTGACCGACTATGCCCGGGTTGGGTCGGGATTGGTCAAGCTTGGTTTTGGACAATAGCACCCCACCTGACGTCCCCAAGGTCTCCTGACCCCCGCGACATATCTCCAGGTACCACTCTGTGGTCAACAATAAAAGCAGGAAGTTTCACCCTTCAACACTTCCTCATCTCAAGCTTGTAGGATTATGGGGTACCCATCACATGTGGTACTAGGTGGCGGTCGGGCGATGGTGCACAACAAGTTTTCCACATCCACAATGCGCGCATAAACCCACCATCCCCTGTTGCCCACCTCCAACTGAGCTCACGTACTCCCACGTAGCCCATATCCTCGTTTCTCTCAACACCGGGTCCCCATCAATCCTCCCAAGCTTCCACAACATCCAAGCAAAATAACATTCAAACAGCACAAGCTATCACAGCCAAGCAAAACAGAGCAAAGGCAGAAAACTCTGCCAAAACACCAACCAAATCACAACTTTTCTCACTTAAAGACCCCAGTAACAATTCCTTCGATCCATTTCGTTAACCGTTGGATCGACCCCAAAATCTTACTGGGAGTCTATAGTGCATAAGCCTACATTGTGACCGTTGGGATCTACTAGCAAACATTCAGAACTCATTCTGCACTACTCTTTCCACAGCCAACCACACACAAGCATTTTTCTGCACAAGCCAAAATCCTGCTGCACCTATTTTGACAGCAAAATTCTGCATAAGTGCAGATTTCGAAAATCACACTTTCCCTCATCCAATCTTGCCCAAATCAATTCCTACAAGTCCCAAATCATGTATCAATCATGTCTAAACCAAAGTCAAGCTTTAAAGCACAGCAACACAGAATCTAGGTGTCCAACACCCCTCAATTCAATGGGTTTTCTAGGTTTGAAAAGTGAAATTTAGAATGAGGTAAATTTGAAGCAAACTCTCACCTCACACCAGTCCATAACATCTATTTAGACTTGTTCAAACTGGATTTACACCTAAAATCTCACCGAATCAAAATTTGACTCTTCAACACCCAAATTTGCCCTAGAAATGGCTCTTTGTTCACTTTGGTCATTTATTTTTCTCTCTAGCACAGTCCAAGCTTTCTCCCAAGTCCTAAATGACATTTCAAGCTAGGATTAACTCACTTTAACCTCCATTTACCACAAAATTCAGACTTAACCTTCCAACTCTCAAAGCCTCATTCTTTTTCCACTCATAACATCACATTCTCACTTTCTAACCCTAAGTTAACTCTACCATTCATCTCTAACAGTTTTCCATAAGCAATTTCAGCATATAAACATCACAAACATCATCACAAAAACCCTAAAATAGAATGGGTATGTCTATCTCATCCAAACATGGCAATTTCAACAAGCTTTCAACAAATGTCTTCACAAATAATCATCACACAGCAGAAACCTAGCAAGACTACCCATCATATCTCCCCAAACCCCATACCCACGAAAATTAAAGGAGAAAGAAGTCCACCCAACCTGAAATTTCGAAGTCCCACTCGTAGCCACGCACTTCACGACCCCGAAAATGCCCTCCTTTTGCGATTTGGGGCAGAAATGATGGCCAAAGGTTGGAGCTTTGTTGGGGTTTCAATGGAGAATGGAGAAGAAGAGAATGGCAACGTGAGAGAGAGAGAGGGCTGTCTGAAATTTTGTGGGGCTGAGTGAAGAGAGAGAGAGAGTTGCTTTTTGGTTTTAAATGAAAGGGTTTTCTCTTTTTCTATTATTTTGTTTAAGCAATGCCACATGTCTCCATTTGAGTGGAGCAAAAAGGGCCCACTTTCCCTTTTTGACTGTGACCCATACTCAGCCACAAAAGTGAGAAAAATCTTACCTTTGAAACGCTAAAATTCTGCCTCGGTTTGCGTTCCGTTTCTCTGGTTCCAGTTCCTCGCATTTCTCTGCGTCCGTCGGGGCCAGTTTTCGAAAGCAAGCAATATATATATCAAAACGCTCAGAATAGAACCCCGAGCGTGGTTCAGAGGTTGGTTTCGTTAAATTTTAAGTCGCACGCAAAACGATGATTTTTAACTAATTAATTAGGAATTAACCCATAACCTCCCAGTTATGGATTTCTCTTCCTTAATTAGCCTAACCCGCGTATCTTGCCCCCACTACTCCTATTTCTACCAAGAACATATATATGCATATACACTGAATAATACTTATATATATATAATCATTCAAAATACATCGTTTCCGAAAACTCCGGGTAGAAATTTCTAGGATGTTACAAAGCGCACCGCTTGAACCTCCAGGCGCTTACATGTGCTAAGCGAGCCTATCTTCCGCTAAGCGCGCGCCTCTTAACAAAATTGTCTATTTAAAGCTGAATCTCGAAATGGAGAGGGGTTGTTGACTATTTTGAAGAGTTTTTCTGTGGAAGAGACTGGAGAAAACCGAGCTTGAAGAGGAAGCTATCTTGAAGAGCATTGGATGAGATTTTGAGTGATTGTGAGGTTTTTAGAGGTGGAGGAGACATCCCTACTACCTGTAATTCTTCAATCTTTCACTTTCTCTTCTCTTTGTTGTAAAAGAAGCCTCCCTGCTATGGAGAGCTAAATCCTCAATTGGTTCTTCCTATGGGGTACTTGATGTAAATACTCTTATATCTATCTAATGATGTTGCATGTGTTCTCTGTGTTATCAGTACTTCATTTTAGTATGCCTTTGCCTTCATTGTTAGGGGTAAAAATGACCATGTCCCTATGGCATAACCTTATATTATTTATATTTACATATAAGAAAAAAAACAGTAAAATCTTAAGGACAAATAGTTAAGAAACTTGTTCATTAGCTGCAAATATCCTTCCCTCCTCAAGTGCAAGCTTCTTGCGTAGCCGCTCTTGGTGCTCAGAAAATCCCAAAAACAAATCCCTCTTATTACTAGCTATTTTGAATTTTTTTAGTTCCTGAATGTACAACCTTCAAATTGTTGCTTGTTCCCCTCTTTATTTTCTGCAAAAAAGAAAATCAAAATCAAAGAAAACATGGATGAAATCACAATTAAAAAGCACAACTACCTATCTTTCAGAGTCCTTTGGTTAATTTGTCTTGTCTCCTTATGTGGTGGGGTTTTGTTTAATAATCTTATACTTTTGCCTTCCAAAAAAAACTTATCACTGATCCTCTTTTCATTAATCCAATTTTGTATGTTATTGTATAAAAGATCATGGGTTCTCCACCTACCTCCACTACTCCTCCTCCTCCTCCTCCTCCTCCTCCTCCTCCTCCTCCTTCTCCTCCTTCTCCTCTTCCTACTTCGGACACATCGGCTTCGACGTCTGCCGTGAAGTGGACACGCAAAGCCTCACGCCTACGATCGTTGTCCACTAGACCACCTGGTGTTGAGAGACCCGTGGTGCATGTTGATCCTGCTACAGGGAAGGCCAACGGTCCCCACAAGAAGAAATTAAGAACATATTTGGGGATTGTGGCACGTGATAAGGTGGACATCACCTATGAGAACTGGAAGGAGGTCCTTACTGCTCAGAAGGACCTGATTTGGGAGGATATTCAGGTATTTCTCTTTTCTTATTTGATTGTGTGTAATTAATAGTCAAAAAATTTCATTATTGTAACAAATAAACTTTGTTTCATGTTGTCAGGCGGAATTTGATATCCCAGAGGCTTCTGACAGTAGGACGAAAAGGAAGTTACTACAGATCGTGGGGGAGAGATGGAGGCAGTTTAAATCATACCTCACGAGGAAATGGGCCCTTGCAGCTAATCAGGACGGTGTCGAGGACACTGTCTGTGACAAATACGGCATCAGCAAGGAAAAGTGGGCCCAGTTTTGCCAGACTCGCAGAGACCCTTCTTGGGAGGTATGTTCCTTTGCCATTTAAGTTGTTTTTCATATTAAACATGATGTTGTTATACTTCATTCTACCCATTTCAAACATTATTGTTTAATTTTTTCAGGATGTGCGCATGAAGGCACAGGCCATCCAGAAGCAGAATACTGCCCCCCACGTTTTGTCTCGTGGGGGTTATGATTATTTGGAGCAGAAGCTCCTGGCTGAGAAGACCAAGAAGAAAATGCAGGAAGCTGCACAGTCAGGAAGCGTTGATGGCGTCATCGACCCTCCATCCCCGGTCAGACGCCACGTGAAGTGGAAGATGGCCCGCACGAAGAAGACAGGGGAGATGACGACTGAGGCCGCAAAGGAAATCGCTGAGAAGATTGTAAGTCATGTTCAACTAACCATCACAATTATGTTTGAATATTTTGAGAATGCCATGTACCATTGTGTGTTTTCTGTGCAGGATTCGTTTGAGGAGCAGGCCACACAGGGATCGTTCGTCCCCCATGGACGTCAGGATGTTCTGGCCGCTGCTATTGGACGTCCAGAGCACCCTGGACGTGTCCGTGGTATTGGAGTCGGTGTCACCATCAAGCAATACTTTGGATCGGCTCCACGGACGTCCCGTAGAGCTTCCTCCCTGCCTCCTGACGAATTACACCAGCTGACTCAGCAGATCAGGGACCAGCTAGAGGAGTCCATCACAGAGAAAGTGATGAGGTAGGTCATGGCATCCTTCAGCCACCTTCAGTCATAGATGTAATCTTAGGGACTTGCAGTGCCTCCTGAGCCTCTGGTTGGTCCTGGTCCCTCCGGTCCTCGAGTGAGCACAAAGGGGACTTGTGTTGATCCCTCAGGAAACGATCCTGAGATCGGTGACTCTGACAGGTGCGGCTTGTACATAGAAGCAGATCCTGCCCGCCTGGTTGCCATCGGGAGAGTTTATGAGGGATCCACTGTTGTTCATAACACTCCTTTGTTGCTTGGACAAGTAAAGGTGAGTGTGGAGGAGGTTAGAGATGTAGATGCTCCAATTCCTGTACCCACTGATGAGGTTTCCTTAGTGGGGCAGGCACTTCACACCTTCCTTACTTGGCCGACACATCTGGTCAAGTCTTTATCACAACAGGTACTTATTGTCCTTACTATATGTTTCTTCTTTTCAAATTAGGCTATTTAACTTTGTTTCATGAACAGGTAGCTGTGTCTCCGCCAAAACCACCTCTGAAGCCCGATCCGGAGGTCGATGATCCGCTTTATCTGATGACATTGACCATCCCAGAGCTTTTCTTGAGGCCTTATCAGGTTAGATGGGATGCCACCGTGTTCGGGGTCGTTAATCCAGATTTCCCCCTGTACATAAAGCACGAAGACCTCTCCGAAATCGAACACGGTGGTCAATGTCTCAGCATATCAGTGTTATAGTTGTGGATTCTGTAAGTCTTTATATAAAAGGCTTTTATTTACCTAAGTTATGGCTTTCAATTCATAAATATTTAACTTTGACTTAACATAAACAGGCATCTCACTGAAACTTGTATGCGAGCAGGGAATTCTGATATCTATGGATTCCTCGAGCCTAAGTCCATTCAGAGGTCTGGGCAATCGCAGTTTGAATCTGAAAGTTACATAAAGAGTTGGATGCAGAGTTCACAACGCGATGTGTATTGGAGCCTACCTAAATGGGTAAGTCACAAAATAACAAAATTTAATTAATGTTTACTAATATACTAACCCATTTTAGGTTCCACTGCAGCGGACATTGGCAGATGGTGGTCATCCTGCCCAAGGAACACTTAGTTGTCTGGTTTTGTTCATTGCATAACAGACCAGACAACTACCTTAAGGGGATTATTAATAGGTTAGTGTTCTTTTCAATACATTTGCATTGTAATACCTCAACGTACAACACCCATTTTTAATTGTTACTCATATGGAACAGTGCTATCAAGGGTCTTGATGATGCTCCACAGCCTAAATCAAAGACTCCTGCTAGGTGGATTGTCGTCAAGGTACGTCATTTACATAAAACTTCCACTTATATATATTTCTTTATGTGTCTGTACACTATTTGTTTAATTAATATCCAAATTTCAATATGTATTTAGTGTAATAGACAAAAAGGAACTACTGAGTGCGGCTACTATGTCATGCACTGGATGTCCACCATCATTTTAGGAAGTTTTAGAAATAATTGGGAAGCGGTAAGTTTATTTCAAAGAAAATCGATTTATTTATAATTTATATTACATTATTATCTTAATATGATTTATTTAATCATGCAGTATTTTAACGACCCTAGACCATTGGAGCCCGAGAGATTAAAAGCATTGCGGATTCAGTGGGCACAGTTTTATCTCCGAGTTAGAGATCAGGCCTAGGATTTAGGGACATTTTTTAACATTTTTTACATTTTCTATGTAACACGAACATTGAATTCATTTGTTGATTGTTTTTTTATAATATATAAATCAATTATTTGATGTTTATTATCATTAAAACTGCTTGAAAGCAGAATAAAATGTTTATTAGCTGTGAATTGGGCCTCCTGAAATTGCATTTGACAGGTACAATTTTGGGTTTACTGTAAAAATAGAAAGTATATATAAAAAAAATATTTGAAAACAACATCGGTTATTAACAAAAACCGATGTTAATATCATAACCAACATCGGTTAATTATAAATAACCGATGTTAACGTTTGTATATTAACATCGGTTTTTTGTGTATAACCGATGTCAGCGTTTGTATTTTAACATCGGTTATCTGTGGATAACCGATGTCAACTATTGTACATTAACATCGGTTAATTATAAATAACCGATGTGAATATTTGAATAGTAACATCGTTTATTTATAATTAACCGATGTTATACACAAAGAACTACACCAAATAAGTGTAAGCATCATCAACGTTGACATCGGTTTTCTAGAAAAATGGATGTTAAGGGCGTACATTAACATCGGTTATTCTAGAAAACCGATGTTAAACTAACATATTAACATTGGTTTTACTGGAAAACCGATGTCAACATTCATCATGCCTACACTTTTTTTGCTGTTGTTCATTGTGTTTAACATCGGGTATTTGGAGAACCGATGTTGTCATATGTATGTTAACATCGGTTCTCCAAAACCGATGTTAACATTCATACATTCAACATCGTCACTTTCAACATTGGTTTTAGAACCGATGTAGAATGTTCTAAATAACCGATGTTGAAAGTGTATTTTCTAGTAGTGTTGATACCTGAACACGTTGAAATTGCAACAGTTCCTTTTCCTTTTACAGGAATATAGCCACCATTTCCAATTCTGACCTTTGAGACATTAGTTGGCTTCAAATCCTTGAATAGAATCTTATCATATGTCATGTGGTTCGTACAACCACTATCAATCAACCAACATTTAGGACTACTCCTCATCGAATAGCATGTTGCAGCAAAAATATAATCTTCCTCCTGCTCAACAACTTGGGCATCAACTTCTTGCTGCTGAAATTTGCTTTTACAAATTATAGATTTGTGTCCAAGCTGATTGCACTTGCTGCACTTTGTGTCTGGCCGTTTCCAACATTTGTATGGTGGGTGACCCAATTTTTCGCAATGCTGACAAGGTGGATAATTTTTCTTTTTATCCTTGCCTTTGTTTTGGTTGTTTGTACTATTTTTGCTGCTTGCTGGCTGATTCTTCTTGAAAAAATTCTTTTTGCTTTCATCAAATTCATGATGTTTGGCGGGCAAAGCACCTTCGACAACACGATCTTGCCTCATCAACCTTCGCTGCTCTTGAGCTTGCAGGGCATGTAGCACTTCCGCCAATGCGATTTTCGATAGATCCTTTGTATTCTCCAATGAAGCTATAAATGCTTCATACCTCTCCGGCACCGTTACCAAAATTTTCTCTACAATTCTCGAATCAGTAAAATCACTTCCCAACAACTTTATCTTGTTGGCAATACCCAACAATTTGTTTAAGTATTCTTTGATTGTCTCTGACTCTTCCATCCTTTGAAGCTCAAATTCCCTCCTTAAATTCAGCACTTGCATGCTTCGTATTCTATCATCTCCAGCGTATTCCTCTTTCAGATAATCCCAAATTGCTTTGGATGATTTAAGAGTCATGATTCTGATGAATATCATTTGTGAAACACCAGTGAACAAACATGGCCTCACCTTTGCCTTCTTCATCTTTCTTTCCTTGTGATTTTTAATTTGGGCCATGGTGGGATTTTCAGGCAGCGGATATATTTCATAATCCTCTTCCACAACATCCCACAAATCCAAAGACTCCATGTAGGATTGCATTTTCACTTCCCAAAGATCATAATTCTCTCCATCAAAGATTGGAAGAGTTATGTGGGAAAAACTAGCTTCACCTTCCATGGTACAAGTCCCGTAAGAATAAGGCTCTCGATACCAATTATTGGTTTTGTGGAGGAAATTATAAAAAAAACAGAGGAGAGAAAAGAGACAATACGTATGCTGGGGAAATAGAATTATTCTATTCTAATTCAAATTGTTCTCAGTAGCGATACAATAAATAGCAAAAGATAAACTAATTAGATAACAAGATATTAGCAAAACATAATATTAAAACTAACTTGCTCCTTAAAGATAGGAACCACTTATTGACTAGGCTAATCCATTAAAATTGCCTTACTCCTAAAATATAGGAAATCAACTTATTTACTAAATCCTATCTTAAAAACTGAAAAATAAAATATTATGCAGTTACAAAAGTATATCTTCAACAGTTTCTGTATCAGTAAAAGAGCAGAATGTAAAGAGAGAACTGCAAGGGACTGAAGCCGAATTGTCTATAATCGTGGCATGTGTAAGTTAAAATGATGGTCGAACAGATTTAATAATACCCGTATGAGTAGAGAGACAATGCCAGAATTTTCCACTACTTTATATTGAAAGAGGCACACTGATCCACATATCAGATATTAAACTGATAAGAACAAATACTACACTTAATTTTAGCCAAAAAAGGCCGAGAAAGGTATGATTGTTCAATGAAATAATGTTTTTATAGTTTAGTCTTCCAGCGCTTGTTATCTCTCTTGAGCAATGTGGTACTTCATTACACTATCAGTCTTCTTGTATTTGTAGTACATGGGACAGTATCCAGGATAGCTACGGATAATGGATGCCTTCAACCACAATTAACAATGCCAGGATAGCTACTTGGTTAAGTTTGTTGCTTACTGCATAATACTGCTACTTTTGACAGATGAGTATAAATGAAAAGGGCCATTAAATATCGAGTGAAAATGAGCCATTAAACAAAATATCAAAATTACAGATCTTTTAGCAACAAAAAACCATGTTGTATCATTTCAAAAAGACTTGGAGCACAAATAAATTCATACTCGGGTAAAAATGTAGCAAATACACTATAAATTTATTAAACCAATAAACAGGTAATGTCTCCGGATTAATCCAAAAAGCCAAAACCACTAAAGATAAATTGAGAAATTTAAAACTGTATTCCATCGGGGTGTGCAAAAGCAAGCCCCCACTACCACAAATTATGATGTAGGCTCTGCTGCTTGGGCAGACCTTAGGAAAACACTTTCTCCATAGTGCAATGGAGGTCACTTTCCTAGGCCAAGGACCTTCTTGATCATCCATTGAACCCGTCCAGGTAAGTATTTTGTAAAGTGTCACATCTCACAATTATAACGCATTCTCTGTTACGTACTAGGACAAAGGGAAGGCCTTGTATTCGAGAACAAGATAAATCTCCTATTCTAAACTACTAAAAATTAAGTGCAAATTTCTCTTCTTCTCATTTCCACTGGTGATAGCTTATTTATAGATGAGCACATTTTGGATAATGGACCCATATGGTCAGCTAGCACTACACATCTAGCAAACTAGCACTAAAACAGTTACAATGGAAAGGTGAATAAGAGATAATAATAAAATGATATGCAATAGTAACAAAATGATATGAAGAGGATATTCTTCGTTAGTGGATTCACATGTAGTCACGTAGGTGAGTAACCCTCTTGGTTTTGTGGTGAGGTGTGTTGCAGCTAGTGTTGCTAACATTCTCCCAGCTACTCTGACAAACCTTTTTGATGTGACATTCATTAGAGAAGCATGCTAAACTGCTAGTATTGAAATGGTTTTAGTTGCAACTTGCTCTTCCCAAGGAAAAAGCAGTCAGTGGAATCATATCTCTAAAATAGGAAGGTTTTGCCTTATTGCTCCATTGTTATTCCTCTGGTAGTCTACCCTTTTACCTGGCCAAGATTATTCTAGCATTACTGTATGATTTATGAACATTTTTTAATAATGTGAGAATATGAAGGATCTTCTCCATCTCCACCAAAGAATAAGAACTACATTTTACAAATATTTTATGATCCAAACCCACCCACTGAACATTCATTTTCATTGTTTGATTATTGATAACCTATTAACCTTATTTCTTATATAAATTTGACCGATTCTTCTACATTATTTTTTGCTATTTCTAGAAACAAGCCCCATAGAATTTAGTTCAAGCCAGCTCTGGTGCCTATTTCTACAGGAGGAAATTCAGCCATATCTTTTGTGTTGCCTGTGGCAAAAGGTGGTGAGTTTATGCTTTGCTTTGCTATGTTGGTGCCAAGGAGAAAGCATAATCCTCAGATTGAAGAGGAGTAACTTGGGGTTGGGGCATTATTTTGGTGGGGAACATGCACGGACTTGAGCATTTTCTTAGGTTTTAAGAGTCTTAAAGTTTCACAAGAACTCGGCCACTATACATAATTCATACCAAGTGCATGACATCTGTATGTGTAATTGGAGAGTTAGTTGATGATGACATGGTCATTGTATTCATTGGCTTGTAGTAAAACACTCCAGCTTTTAGCTACTGTACTATCTTTGTAACTTTTAAGTTTTATCAATATGTCCTAGCTATGTGCTAGCTAAGTTAATCTAAACTCTGGCTAGTACAATTTAGACCAGATGGAGTTCATGTGACAGAAAAAGGTAGGACAATCTTTTTCATTGAACTTTTAGTTAGTTGTTGTCACATTTGGTTGTCTTAAATGGCACGAGAACGATATAAGTCTAGGTGGTTTAGTAAATTAACTAGTTTTTTTGATAAATTTTATATGATGTTTTGCAAAATTGAAAGTTGAAAGCATTTCTTCCCTTGTCCTTCTATTGTTTATATATTTATGTTGCCACCCCAAAAGTGATTATGCAAGTTTTAGGAACTTCTACAATCTCACCAGATACCACCACTATTTATGGACCTTTGTGCTGCCTTCATTGTGGTGTCACTCATGGGTATTCCACTAACTTGTATATAGATGATAGGTCCTGTTGGGGAGATTCGAGGGGTACACCTGTAGACCACGAGCCACCACATAAAGAGACCTGACACCACACTCTAACCCAAAATCTTAAGGCTCAGGTTTATGGGTCTTTTGCTCACTTATATGGTGCAACCTTTCCACTTCTAACCGATGTGGGACTTCACCTCACACTTGTAACCCAACATATCTCCCCCTCAAGTGTGAGTCTCTTCCACATGGTAGTCTCCCCCTCGAGCAGAAGTCTTTTATCATCCACGAGTATAGTCATGGCCACCTGTGGTACTTGCCCTGCCCGCTAGCCATTCTGGCCACCCCGCTTCACCTGTGGGGCACGCTGTGCCGCTAGCCATTTTGGCCACCTGCGGTACTTTCATACTCGTCTAAGCCTGTCACCAACTTGAACCATCGGCTCTGATACCAATTGTTGGGGAGATTCGAGGGGTACACCTATGGACCATGAGCCACCACATAAAGAGACCTGACACCACACTCTAACCCAAAACCTTAAGGCACAGGTTTATGGGTCTTCTCCTCACTTATATGGTGCTCAACCTTTCCACTTCTACCCGATTTGGGACTTTACCTCACACTTGTAACCCAACAAGGCCCATCACCAATATTGGGCCTAATGTTGCCAAATTACCAAGAAAGAACTTGAAGACCCCAACTCATTTAGGGGATTTCAACTTTGAATTCAATAAAATTAGCTTCATTGTAAGACCAGTCTTTTATTAGCTGGCAGTAGAAGAAGATGTATTTGGAATTGTGGAAACATCCTTATCTTTTATCTATATGTAGCCTTTTGGCATCTCTGAGAGAAAAATGAAGAATTCAATTGTTAAATTGACCTTGTCATCTTTTGTTTGTTATACTTGGATTTCTAGAGTTCTTTTTAATTAGGCTTAAAAATTGGCATCTTGATGGTTCACAGCTTTTGCAAGTGATTTGCATGCATGAAATTGAATACAAACCCAATAAATAAAAGAATTACTTTTCTCTCACTTTTATTGCTAGCATCACCATTTATATCCAAAGTTAACTTTTATCTTGTTTGTGCCATTAATTTTAACCAAGGCTTGGTAAATTGTGTTGTGTAGATGATCAGCTTGTCCATGAGAGAGTAGAAGCAGATGTTGCTACAAAATAATATCCTGATCATATTGATGATATGAATACTGATTTGTTGACTGGCTTATCACAAATTGATGACAAGGAAACTAGGTATAGTGATCAAGACACCACAAAAGCCTTCATCAACGAATCTTCACAAGAGGCTGGTTTGCATGCATCATCAAGGTCTTTTACCAATGATAAACTTCAATATTGTCCGAAGAAGGTCGCATTTGTCTCAATCAAGAATCTTACATTAATGCGACACAAATATTAGTCTGTTTGGTTGCTCGTTACTAACACTTGATCCATGTCTGGGTTGAAGCCAAAATTTATAGTTTTTGCATATTATTTGATGATTGATGCGAAAATTTGGCCAAAACTTGAAGTCATAAACGTGTGTTTGAAACACGATACTAATGCCAAGACATACAACTTCATGGGAAATTGAAGGGGCCAAACAAAGGATGACATGGGGGTTTCACTTGTTAGTTATTTACTTGGGTAAATGCAAAGGGTAATTTTAAACATAACTTGGTATACTTTATAAACAAAAATTTACAGATCGATAATACTATAGTATAATGTACTTTAATTACAAACAAATCCAAAATAAAACAAAGTTAGAAGTTGCATCTGGAAACTCAAATATAATTAGAGTTCTAGCTTGCAATTTTTGTGATTGTGAAAAAGTCCTCCATCTATTTCTAATTTTTGCAGTCTTCCTCCAATGATTATAAACAATCCTACACTCCGTAATCCCTTCCAAGTTCAGATGGGTGAATCCTGCAGGTTTCATAAATGAGTACATGATACTTGACACATCTTGAAATTAACATTAAATTGATATTAGATATATATATATATATGATTTTAAAATTTGACAAACAGAGGAATGCTTAGTCACTTTGTACTCACTCAGCAAGAGTTTAAAAGTGACTGAGTTAGGAACTTGGTGGTACAAGGAGTGCCATTTAGGATAAGCCTTTGGTTTAGAGCTGCTTTTGAAGATGGCGAGGAAGAAAACACTCCGTTCAAAATGGGTCATGGTCACTTGATGATTTCCAGTGAGTTCATATAAATCTCTGAGTTTTGTCCATCCAGCTAGTAAAGTTGGACTCACCAAATCTTGGTTGTATGTAACAGAGTGCATGTTGTCATCACTGTCTAACAGATGCCAAGTATGCTCTAGTTCATCCTTTCAACTTATAGCAAATGACCTACTGACTTCACCATAAGTCTACATTTAACAAGCAAACTAATATAAGCAAATGTGTTATATCATGTCATGTTTATTCGAAAATAGTCTTGAAATTTCTAAACTGATCCATAATATGAACTGTGTTGAATATTTCCTTTGGTTTTTTTGTTAATCTTCATCATTGTCTTAGCCATTTCATTCTAGTTCTATTGATCTTCATCCATCATTTTTAAACTCCACTTACAATATTAAAGTTACTATTAAAAATAAATATGCATGCTCACCTACTAATAGTAAACCAACACATATGAGATTGGTCAAGTACATGCTACGGAGTTGAAAGACACAGTAATGCATATACCCATTTTTGAAAACCAACAATGTTATTCCTAAGGTTATGGTAGAATTCTCAGACCAGCACAAAGTCCCATTAACAAGCATTTTCATGACTAAATATAGAAACACAGAAACAACCATACACAGAAATAAAACTAGCCTTTCGTGACCGAGAACGAGAACCAAATTGAGTAGAACTGTGAATGAGGGTGAGACCGAGAGGGCAAGAGTGATAGTGAGAGTAAGAGCGAGAACTAGAGCACATAACAAGAATGAGAGTCACAGAATGAGAACACGATGGTGACATGGTGGGCATGTCACACAATAAGGAGTTGAGTCACAATGGGAGAGCGAGAATACGGTGGTGGCACGGTAGGCACGTTGCACTGTGAGGAGTAGAGTCATAGTGAAAGGGCAAGAGTGAGAGTTGCGAGGAGGAGGAGAATGGGAGTTACAGTGCCGCGAGGAGAAGGAGGAGAACACGAGAACTGAAATGATACAAAAAGGGTTTGGGCGCCATAACCCTTCTTTTATAAAAAGCCAAAGAACATTAAAAAACTGATATTGACTAAGTAAAGACAACATCGGTTTTTTAAAAACTGATGTTAAAAGGGGGATATCAACATTGGTTTTTTAGAAAAATGATGTTTTTTAAGCACACATAACATCATTTTAAAAAAAAACCGATGTTAATGAAGACATCTTATCTACAAAAATGACACCCCATATTTTTAACATCGATTTTTGTCAAAATCAATGTTAACATCACAATGTTAAAAGTCAATTTCCTAGTAGTGACTACTTGTACAACTTGGTATGCTTGGATGCAATGGTTACTTCCCACGTTTGTTCATCTTTTCACATTGGGTATTGGAATGTCACGTGATCTCCACCACAGATCAATTTTGATTAAACGATAGAGAGATGTTGTTTGCTAGACCTCGTACTAGGCCCTACTCCTATAAATAGGGGGAGAATGCCCCTTCATATTTCGCCCTTTATATTTGCTTCTTTGCTCTGAGCCGAATAGTATGCTTTGTTCTTAGTCGGGTAATGCAATATTCAATTCTTTCGTGACGTACATAATAATGTCATCAATCGAAGGTTTGTTGTCGAGAGAGTCGATTGGAGGAGAGTTTGAGGTTCATGGGTACGATGGTGTTGTTTTTGAAGTGTCGCCCAACTCCTACTCCTTGGGATTGGTTTTTCTAGTTCGGTTGACCCTTTGGCAACCAAGGGGTCTAGCGACCTTTTGGCTTTTTTGAGCCAGCTACTGCCCAATGCAGCTAAAAAGGTGGGTGTGAGAGCGTTGTGGCTCTGATGGTGGCTGCTATTGTCGAGGCGTGGACATCCTAGAGGCCTATTTCTTGGCCTAAGAAGTGTCCAATGCTAAAGGAGAAATGTCCACCACCCCCGATTACGCTTCCAGATTACACATGGGTTGATAGAGAAGTAGGCACCTACCTTTCCCAATATAACCACGAGTCGGATTTGTCCAACCTCATAAGTCGGAGTCGAGTGTTTTCAACATCAACAAGGATGTGCATGATAGGGAGCTAGTATTGTTGATGATATCTCGGACGATGATGTTGCCCCTTCACCCTAGAGGCTGGCGATCCCAGCCGAGGAGCTACATGTCGAGGAGGCCGAGGATGGAGAGAATGTAGAGCCTAGGGACTAAGTTCTTTAGGTTTTACACATGATTTTTTGTGTATTCTCTTTTTGCATTTTGTAATGCCGATCTTTGGCATCTTTTCATAATCACCCTTTGTCGGTTCTTGGCTATAATGAATGAATATTTCTTTTCCAAGTGTTGGTGCTCTTGCCATATGTTTAATGTTATTGATAATAGCTTCTTTATTTCTATGATCGACCACATGATGTACTCGACAAAAAAATGATGAAAAAAATTGCACAAGTTTTATTTTTAATTGAAGGGTAAAGAATGTTAACATAAACCATATATCCTTAATAAACTTAGCCATATTGTAATTTTAACTGATTAATGAGTCTTCGGAGTTCATCCTCAGCTGAGGAGAGTACTTGGGATGGAATCACAAATAATTTTGATTAAGTTCAACCTTAATCGAAGAGAGTACTCAGAAGGGAACCACAATTATTTTTTATTAAGTTTAACCTTAACCGAGGAGAGTACTCAGGAGGGAACCACAACTAATTTTGATTTAAGTTTAACCTTAGCCGAGGAAAGTACTCAGGAGGGAACTGCAAGTGATTTTGATTAAGTTTAACCTTAGTCGAGGAGAGTACTCATGAGGTAACTATTCACGAGCCTTCAAGTTCAACCTTAGTCGAGGAGGGTACTTGGGAACAAACTATTTGTGCCTCTTCAAGTTCAACCTTAGCTAAGGAGAGTACTCGGGAGGGAACTGCATGTAATTTTGATTAAGTTCAACCTTGGCCAAGAAGAGTACTCAGGAGGGAACTATTCATGAGCCTTCAAGTTCAACCTTAGCCGAGGAGGGTACTCGGAAGGGAACTACAAGTAATTTTGATTAAGTTCAATCTTGGTCAAGGAGATTACTTGGGAGGGAACTATTCATGAGCCTTCAAGTTCAAACTTAGTCGAGGATGATACTTTGGAGGGAACTATTCGTGAGTCATCTAGTTCAACCTTTGCCGAGGAGGGTACTCTGGAGGGAACTTTTCGTGAGTATAGACCTGCTAACTTGTAATGAAAGATAGATAATCAAAGATAGATTAGGAAAGATCTTTATTAGTAGTTGGTTGCAAGAGTATGCCTCGCTAAAACCTCCTTGGAAAAAACCTTTTTCACATTTTTATAGGAATAAAAATCCGAGGTAGGAAAAAGAGTATGTCACTCATTATAGAAATGCACCTACCTATAATAAACATTCAAATGCATGGAGTTCCAAGTCCTCGGGATGACCTTCTCGGATTGTTCTTCTAACTTGTACACTCCATTCTTTAAATTGTGCTGGATTCTAAAGGGTCCCTCCTAGTTGGCCGTTAACTTCCCATCTGACTGGTCCTTTCGGTCTTCTTCGCAGACTCTCCATACTAGGTCCCCTACTTCAAAATGCTAATTGGCTAGCTTAGAGTTGAAACGTCGGGTCATACACCACTTGCAGGCTTCGATCATGATGACTGCATCTTCACGTACTTGCTCAATCAGGTCCAGGTTTACCTGTAGTGCTTCGTTGTTTTGGGTCTCGACGAAGTAATGCCTTTGGAGAGAGACATTTTCTACCTCAACTGGTAGTATTGTGTCTGTCCCATATGCCAACCGACAAGGGGTATCCTAATTTGTAGATTGAGGGGTCCACCCATATGCCCATAGGACCTCTGCAAGCTCTTCGGCCCACCTTCCCTTGGCTCCATTCAACCGCTTCTTCAGCTCACCTAAAATGACCTTGTTAGCTGCCTCAACTTGTTCATTGGTCTGAGGGTGGTCTACCGACGTCATCCTATGCTTAATGCCAAGAACTTTTAGATCGCTTGGGATGTGATGTTTGATAGTGGCTCGGCCTTCACCCATTTGGTGAAATAATCGACAGTCACTAGCAAGAACTTCCTTTGCCTCGGAGCTGTGGCAAAGGTCCCGAGAATATCCATTCCCCAAATAGTGAACAACCAAAGGGAGACCAATGGATGTAACTCTTTGGCCGATCAATGTATCAGATTTCAATGTCTTTGGCATTGGAGGCACTTCTTCACAAAGTTCAAATAATTTGTTCTCAGGGTTGACCAATAGTAGTCGGCCCTCAGTACTCTATTGGTCATAGTCCTTTCTTTGGAATACAAACTGCAAACACCCTCATGTAGTTCACAAATGTAGTTAGCCTGGTCTCGGTCAAGGCATTTGAGTAGAGGTGAGGAGAAACCTCTCCTGTATAGTTCGCCTATCACTAGGGTGTACCTAGCAGCTTGCATTCTGAACTTTCTGGCTTTGCTCTTATCGGCTAAGAGTATCTCATGCTTCAAATACTCGAGTATCTCTTTCTTCCACCCTAAGAGGGGGTTTCTTCCAAATATAAACATTCTTTACTCGAGACACTTGGTTTGTGCACCGAATGGAGAATGAAGGTCTTAAGCTATCTAGGTTTAGTGGAGGTAGCCAGCTGAGCCAACTCATTGGCCATGTTGTTAACCTCTCGGCTTATGTGAGTCACTTGCACTTTCTCAAATTCTCCCCTGAGCTTTTCAAACGCATGATGGTACTTTAAGACTTGGGGGTCTTGGATCTGAAACAAGTTGTTTATTTGTTCGACAGAGATCTTGGAATCACTTTGGCATTGGACTCTCTGGGCAGCGACCTCTTTGGCTAGTCTTAGTCTTGTGAGGAGCGCTTCCTACTCGGCCTGATTGTAGGTGGCTTTGAAGCCGAAGCGTAATGATTATGCCATGTCCATGCCATTGGGTCCTTCCAAAATAACCCTAGCTCCACTTCCATGTCGATTGGAGGAGTTGTCCACATGCATCGTCCTCTATTCTTGCTCAAATTGTCGTGGTGGGGGATGGAACTTATTGATGAAGTTTACCAATACCTACACCTAAATGGTACTTCTTGGTTCGTTCATCTAACTCGGGCTTACGCAACATTTTTGCTATGGGGAAATCAGTCTGAACAGTGATTCGAAGGCTCTGAAAGTACTGGCAGAGACGACAGGTGACATTAACAAGTGTGAGGTCTACCTTTTTCATCACTTGGTACCTCATCTCTGGATCCTGTAATACTTGGCTTACAAAATATATTGGCCTCTGCTCACTCCCTTCCTCTTGTACCATAACCATGCTTATGGCCTCAACTGAGATCGAAAGATAAACAATCAACTTCTTGGTGGTGTCTGGTTTTGACAAAACGGGCGGTGTTGTCAATGTTATCTTCAGTTGTCAAAAGGCTTCTTCACAATCTTCATCCTAAACAAAGTTTTTGGCATTCTTTAGGAGGTTCATAATGGGCCTAGTCCTCTCGACAATTCTTGGTGAAAACCTTGATAGGGAGGCTATTATGTCGGCAAGTCTTTGGGCCTCCTTCACTTTTCGAGGACTCCTCATCTCCAAGATGGCTTGGCATTTTTCCGGTTTGACATGTATTCCCCGATGGGTAAGCATGAAACCCAAAAAATTTCCCCCTTCTACCCTGAAGACACACTTCTCGGGGTTCAACCTCATGTTGTACTTTTAGAGTTGGCTGAAGACTTCTTCTGGATTCGTTAAATAGGTTGTCAAGTCATTGGATTTGACCACCATGTCATTCACATAGACTTCTAGGTTTCATGCAAGCTAACCCTGGAAAATATTGTTCATCAAGCACTGGTATATGGCTCTTGCGTTTCTCAGTCCAACCGACACATGACTTTATAACAAAAGTTTGCGGATTTGGTAATGAATGTCATTTTTTCCTTGTCCCTGGGGTCCATCGTTATCTGATTGTAGCCAAAATAGGCATCCAAAAAATTCAACATCGTGTGTTCGGCTGCCCCCATCGATCAAGTGTTTGATGCTCAAGAGTGGGTATGCATCATTGGGGCATGCTCGATTCATGTCCGTGTAGTTCGTGCATATTCCTCACTTCACGTTCGGCTTCTCGACCATGACCACATTGGAGGGCCAAGTGGAATAGTCAATCTCTCCGATGAAACGGGTATCCATTAACTTTGCCACGTCTTATTGTATTTCTCGACACCTCTTTTCCCCCATCTTTCTTTTCCTCTGAGCAACTGGCTTGGTATTTTTGCATATAGCTAGCTTATGACAATGAAAGCTCAGATGATGTCAAGCATGTCTGCCACGGACCATTCTTTCAATGAACTACATTCTTTCGTTGAGTGGCCACGATTGTGGTGATACCGGCAATGCTTCAAGTAGTTGGTCTTTGGTTGGGTGTTAGCTCTCTTGGTCATGGTCAAAATGTTGACAACTAAGGCCTCATCCATGATATAGGATCTACTATCAGTAAAAGGAGTGTACTAGGTCGATCCCTCCTCCTGTGACACCCTCTACCCCGACATATGTATAAATAAACAAAATATATAAAAATATCGGTAACCAAATTCACACGGGCAAAAGGTTCACATTCACTTCACTATTATCAATTAAAACTTATTAAAATATATTCAACTCAAAATAAGGCTTTCAAAATTTACAAAAATATTTTTTTAAATCAGTGAGATAAAATAAAATAGACTAACATCATGCAATTAATATAAAAACTTATGTCCCACTGTCACATCCTATCAGAGCATTGTGTCCCGACGTCCTTCAGCATAAGGTTCCTTAAAGCGATTCACCTAGTCATCTGCTTCCCCGAACACAAAGTTCAAGATCATTACAGGATTCAAACACAAATAACACACAGGGAGTGAGTTATCACATTCCTAACTAATAGAGAAGCAAGATAACTAGATACACATATCATATAAACAAAATAAAACTTACTTAAATATAACTCACATAATTCCACCACTCCAATCATATGGGATCAGCATAGACTTAAAGGAGCACTCAAACTCGGTGACCCCCAAGGCCTACACTCCGAAGAGTCCGTCAAGGCCTTTCCCTCCTGATTCAGGTCCAACCCCTAAAATCATTTTAGCACACAGACTCTATCCATGAACTGTACAAAACACACGACTCCTAAATTGTTCTCAAAATGGTTTTAACTCATCGCCCTTTAAGGGTCTTAGCATTAACTCGTCGTCCTTAAAGGGACTTAATATTAACTCATCGCCCTAAAAGGGACTTAATTAACATTAACTTGTCACCCTTAAAGGGACTTATAGTCATGTGATTGTATAATTCATAGTTCATAACTCAATACACACAACATCTCAATCACGTGCATACTCAATTTATCACATACACTTGATCTCAATCACAATGGTATAATCTCAATAACAATACTATAATCTCAAAGCAACATGTTATTCCACAATTCATCACATATTTCATTCATAGACATTGCTCATGAATTATACAATACGCACAACCTCACACTCGTGTTTTCAAACACGTTTTTTGCGCTACAATTTAACATTGGTTCCTAAATAGGAAACCTACAATTTCTCTTTAACACTGCGCATCAACACTTTTTTTCAATATCAACACTGGTCGGGTTATTATATAATTCACAGCTCACAATGTAATCATTGTCACATAAGTGTTAAACAGACACACTTATTTGCAATCAAATATTATTCCCACAATCTAACATCTCATAATTCATATACGCATCACACAATAATCATATTTGCATGACACAAAATATATATATATATATATATATATATATATATATATATATATATATATATATATATATATATATATATAGTAAATCAAGCTACATTATTTTTAATCAAAAAAGTTTTTAAAATAATTAATTTAATGTTACATCAAAAGAAATTACCACTAGGCATTAACCTTACAACTTGATTTAATTTATTATTTTAGTATTACAATAAATATATACACACAACATGTTGATCATCATCGTGGAAAAATATATAATAAGATAATAATTCATATATAATAAGTCATTAAAAATAATACTATTTAGAATATAATTCACGTTAATAAAAAGAGCTCAATTTTTTTAAGGGTTCACACTCAACACAAGAACACATTAATTTCACAATAATTTCTCATTGGGACATCAAATGGTTCATCAAACATATATAATTCACAGTTATAATTATAAGAAAAAAATAAAAATTGCAGAAAAACCCCAAAACTCATTCCAATTGATGCTCTAAGGATCCCTACACATGTACTCACTAATCCCCCAATTGTGAATAACTCATCCCTTACCTTTAAGCGGACTCACGTGTCCTCTTCTGAAAGCGATAACGGCATCTCTAGCAATTTTCTGAGATTCCTCAATTTTTCCTATGATTGCTCTGATAGAGTTCTCAAACGTTAGAGAAAAAGAGAAGGGATTGAAGCCTCCATCTTGTACTGCTTCGTGTGATGCATATTTCTCCCTCCATAGACATTGTTTTACAAATCTCAACGGTGGGGGTGTGCAGAATTTGATCGTGAACAACATATCAAAGTTTAAGAACAATCCAACGGTTAACGAAACCAGGATCATAGTTTTACCGAGACAACTTTGGGTTTCTACGGGAAAGAAAAAGGCTACAATGCGAAGGGTATTTCTCTCAGCTCAGACATGATATCGAAATTCCCAATGGTGAGAATGCTCGAAATTGGGTTGCGAACCTGGTGCTTAAATTTCACTACGATCCAACAATGAATGAGTCTGCAATCGTCATTTTTCTGAGACAGGTTTGGTGGTCTGCGGGAAAAAGAGACGGTTTTGAGAGGAAAAAAGAGAAAAACGAAAATGAGGCGAAGAGGAGGCACCTGACTTAACATAGCTATTTATACCTAGGGTACTCAGCCTATTATTTGCTCTATATTTATTTATTTATTTTTATTTATTTTTACTAAAAAGCTTTTTAAATTTATTTACGAAAAAATGGGATGTTACACCTCCCATCATCGTGAGCTTTGTTAGAGTTGAGCTTGTCATTATCCTTCTTGGCCGACATGGCCTCAACCCATACCTGGTTCCGGTAATCGGCCAACTCTTCCATCTACATATACTTAGCCGTTCTCATTCGTAACTCGTCAAGATCAGATGTTGGTTTCTTGCAGAGTTCGTTGAAAAAAGGTCTTGACTATAATGTTGTTATGAAGTGGTGCATAGCCACTGTAAGGTCAATGTTTCAGATATTCAATGCAACCTTCCCGAAATGTTCCATGAAGTTTCGCAACGGGTCTTTCTTCTCTTGCTGCATGTTGACGAGGGCCATAGAGGTTAGGTGGGGAGGTCGACTGGTGGCAAACTAAGTTCCAAAGCGAGTGGCCAGGGAGTCGAACGAGTCCACGGAGTTGGGGGTATTCATGTTAACCAATGAAGGGCTTGTCCCTTCAATAACGTCAGGAATACCCGGTAGAGGATCGTTTCATCCATGGTGTAAAAGCTCACTAGGTAATGTACACATCCAGGTGCTCATTCGGGTTTGGGGTGTCATCATACTTTTCAATAGTCAAATTCTTCTAGTTGGAAGGAAGAGTCGCCTCTATGATGCTAGGGATGAAGAGGTTCTTGAACTGTGACTAGTGTCTTCCCAAAGTGTTGAAGGATGGGGAATAGTGTCTATACACACACTCAGATTAGTGGCCTTGGGTAAGCTGACTGTGGTTGATTCAGCCTCCCTTCCTTTTGACGAGTTAGCCTCAGGTTGTCGGGACCTATGTGCCTCACCGAGGTAAGCATTCTTGAGTCGAAAAGCAACGATTTCATTGACATGGTGTTTTTGCATCTTGGAGACCTGAGCCTATAGTTTCCTAACTAAACATCGGTTTGATCTTCTACATAAACGTCTTTGTTATGGTGATTAGTTGGTTGCTCCATCGTTGTTGTGTTTGTACCAGTTCTTGTTATTGGCATGAACTCTTGGGCTTTGGATATATCTTACATGGCCCCACGATGGACACCAAAATATTCATGTCACAAATGGACTAGATACTTGTCCTTTTGCCAAATGATCCTCTACTCTATTGAAGGGTTTTCTATTATGCTGAAGGGTCTTTTATCTGTAGTTCCTTGCCGAAGTCTCAAGTGCATGAGTGTCTGGAAGAGCAAGGGGGGGGGGGGGGGCTACCTACAAAAGGCACTCCAACGCTCAAGTAAGGGTTCGCCTTAGAGTTGTTAATGTTATACAATGAATATGAGAATGAATCTATCTTCTTACCTATAGGGTTCACCCATTTTTATACTGACCTTATTGGGCCTGCACGTCCTGATTACCAATTGTGTAATACACCTTCTAATCATGTTTAGACACTTATAATCAAGTAATCACCCTTAAGCAAGTTTATTGGTGAGAATCATGGCTGAGTGGTTCGTGTCGTCCGCATATGCCGAGGGACGAGATGATCTGTATGAAATATGCTGATATGTGGCCGATGGGGGGGGGGGGGGTACTCGGTTTGGGTGTTTCAGGTGTCTCCTTAGCTTGACCGAGTATTTTATCTGATATAACACCAGTTTGCATAAGACATGCCATTACACAAAGAACCCCTGCTACTAATCCAGGACCAAGATATTTCCTTAATATGTTCTAGAACTCTATCAAAGTTGGAGCTATATTATGAAAAATTACTTTGTTTCTATGAAGCCGCTAACACCAACATGTTGCATGCCATATCATCTAGCAAAAGAGTTTGGCATAAAAGTGTTGTTTCTTGCTCTTAATCATCAAACCGTTCTGCATAAAATAGCATTGTACTTCATTGTGCTATACCAAAGAGTAACCTAACCAGCCAAACACCATATTCCATAACTAAAACGACAAATCTTAGTATAAATTAATAAATGTTCATCACTTTCCTCAACATTTTGACAAAATGTACAATATGTTGAATCCACGTTAACCCATTTCCGCCTCAAAGGAACACGGGTTGGCAACATTTAAACTCTTATTTTCTAACCTTGGGGATTTTCAAATTTCCCATCGTAGCCTGCACTTTTGCTTCCAAATTCACCTTCAACGATAACCCATTCTTGCTCTTCATGCTAGACTTCAAATGCGAGGCACTGAGGCTTCTCAGTCTGGAGCACGTGGTTGGAGCTATGGATGGGGACTTTGATGGGCGTGGTGTTCATCCAGGGGTGCTGGAAGGCAGGGATGGTGTCATAACCGTCGTCGATGCTGCTATAGAGGATGGTGACAGAGGTGGGATCGTAGATGAAGAGGGTCTTCTTGTTGGGGTTGGTGGCAAAGTCGATAAGGTGGAAATGTGAGTTCTGGGGGAAATTTCCATTTTTGCATAGTGAACTTTATCACGAGGTGATCTAGTCAAGGACGAATTCAAAAATCTTTTGAAGGGGACTAGAATTTTTCCTTATTCTTTTGTAACTATTTAAATATGTAATAATTTTTATTTATTTATTAAGAAGTAATAAATTCCACAAATATTTACTAGATTTACACATTTTTTAAAAAAAATATTTCAAATAATAAGAATAAAAAAAATAAGAAAAACCATAAACTGATCAACTCCAAATTGCAATACATTTGTCACTCTAAGCAAGTGTCTCACACTTCACTTGTTAACTAGGATTGTAAACTTAACCATTCTCTATTTCATCAGAAAGTTCTCTATGTCACCCATGAGTACATAATAATTTGAGTTAACTATGTGATCATGCAATAAATTAACTACTTTCAGTACAAATTTAAAACATTTTATCAGCAAAATAATATTTCATTGAGAAAGAGAAAATGGGTATAAAGAATAGCCAACCTTACAAAACAAGCATATGATACTACGATTCTATACTCTACCCAAACCAACAACATAGTATAATCCACAGTATATGTAGTGAATACACAACATAGAAACCTCACGTATGGCAGCCACTATAAATTAACAACTAAAGCATGTATATATACATAAGGTGTCGAAGGAGGGTGGCTAGAGCCATGCTCGTCATCCCCTGTATTCGTCTCTGGGTCCAAGTCTCTCCACAGTATCGCCCTTAATGACCTTGACATCTTGTCTCCTATGTCACCAACTTTCACAGGTCATTCTCTTTGTCACCTCTTTCAATGGCTCCTTCTTGTTCTCATTGCCTCCACCATCGCCCGATTCGCCAGCATGCTCTTTCCTTTTCCTCTCTGCAATGTTTTCATTTAATTACTAAACTGGGTGTTTTGTGAAGTATATGAATCCTAATATCATAGACAACAACTAAAACAAAATATTGTCATATATAATCTATCATCTAAAAAAAATATGGGAGAAACAAGATTACATATTAACTCACAGTTCAATCCCTAACTGTAACATGTATGGACAATAGACAGTAATTACAAGTAAAGAGATAAGCAAAAGATACTGATCCATTGAATAGATCCTGAGATGGAGAAGAGAAAATCATAGAGCGACCATTTATCAAGATATGACATTTAACTCCATATCTTGAGTATGTTAGAGCTTATAAGGTGAGGGCAACCCTCACTCTATGAGCTAGCTCTAATACCAAAATGAAATTTGGACCTAACTCAATCCTAAAAGTTAACTCATAGAGTGAGGGTTGTCCTCACCTTATATGCTCTATCTTGAGACTATCTCTAACCAATGTGGAACTTGGGTTTTTTTACTAATTGTAACATCAAATAATTCTGATCAAATCACCATCGGATCTTACCTTATTTTGTGATAATGATTTAATTTTGTTCAGAACTCCCAAAGAACCCGCCTTCTTTGAGGAAGGTATCTGTTGATTGATATTGAATATACCAATCGAATCTGATATAACAAAAACAGATCCTTCAATATCACCCACCTTATTTGAGGAAGTATCCATTGATTGATATTGGATATACCAATCGTATCTGATACAATAGACACAGATCCTTCAAAATCACCCGTGTTATCTACCCCTAAAACCTCTTTGGGATCAGATTCTCCTCCTCCATATCGACACTTCCAAACTTGGCATATCATCATATCGACACTAGTAGTATTAAAAGAGTCCAAATGCTTCACCCCAAACCTCCTCTCGATCATAGACAAATCACAGCCCATTTAACCCAACAAATTTTATTTGCATCACCAAGGCAAGACCAAATTAAGAAACCTCCGCTGCATCTTTGTTAGCTCACGAATGAACTTTTTGGCGCTTTATAAAATGAGAAAAAATATACTGGCAAACTTGACATCACCGAATTTAACAAAGTGATTCTTCCACCAAAAGAAGGATGGTGGTTTCTCCATCCACCCAACCTTTTTCGAAATAAATTAAGAACTAGCTGACATGATGCTATACATCAAGGATTGGCGTCTATAGGAATACAAAGAAATTTAAAAGGCATTGTTGCAATAGAACAATTAAGAACAGCAGATGGCCTTCTAGTAAATTAGCGGGCACATTGATTCCAAACAACTTACTCTTATTGAAGTTAACCCTTAATCCAGAAACTAATTCAAAACTCCAAAGAATAGCTTTAATAGACCATAAATTCTCCCCGCAAGGCTCCCTAAACACCATGGAATCATCTGCATAGTATCTTGATTGCAATAATAAAATCAACATACCATCTTGATTTCTTTCCTGATCACTTTCTAGAAATGAAGATTGTTATGGTACTGATTCTAATTAATATCCAATGGCTGGTCGTGGTGCTTGGTTTTTAACGATTTCTTACTTCCTTGAAACATAGGTTTCTTGATTTCAATAATGAAAAAAATGAAGCATCTTGATTTCTTTCTTGATTGCTTTCTTAAAATCAAGACTGCAATCAATAATGCATCTTGAAATCAAGAAAGCAATCAAAAAAGCATCTAGATTTATTTATTGATTACTTCGATTGCAAGAAAACTTATAAAATAATTTATCAAGTCCTTACTTCATTTCTTATGGTCAAACAACAAAGGCTAAAAAACATGTAAAACTAAAAGAAAGGAACACAATTTTCCTAGCACATTGCCATTATTATTGTTTGTACACTCAATCAAAAGCACTATAACACAAATTCTTACGAACTCTCACTTAGAGTCTCATGAAGGATAGGTTTGGAAGCATCAATTGGTGAATAATCTGCTCCACCTACTATGCTAAAACTTGCTGAAGAATTGTAAAAACTTGTATCTGATCCTTTGGTTGCAACCTCAGTCATGAAGCTAATCTCATCATCAAATTTCCAGTCAGTCAAGTATCCAGGCCTTGATGTTACAGTGCTCACTTCAATATCTCCTAAAAGCATTGCTACCACACGGGACATTGATGGTCGTAATATTGGTGATGTTTGAGTGCATAAGAGAGATATTCCCACAATTCGTTTTACTTCCTCGTCATTAAAATCAGATAATAATCTAGGATCAACAAGATCAGTTACATTGTTGTTTTCATGTAGCTGCCAGGCCTAAAAGCAAATAACCAGTAAGATGAGTTAGGCCAAGTAACAAAGATATTCAAATAAAAATATATTAAATTTGAACAATAAATGCACCAATAAAGGTGACAAATTAAACGGGATTTGATAAAAACTGGAGAAAGATAAAATGAATTAAACATTATCTATAAGTTAAAATCAACTTATATACAAGCGGAAACTTTTAGACAAGTACAAATGGGGAAAGTTTGATAAAATTATAGGCACATATGTTAGATTTTAACTTATATAAGAAGTTTAATTTTTTTTTTTCACTTTTATAGAAAAAATTATCCAAACAAGGTATTAGTTTCAATATTGTTTGATTCTTATGTAATTATAAATAAGAAACTTATAAAGAGTTTTTTTTTTTTTTACAATAGCAATTAAGGAATTTGATATTTTGATTTTTTTATTCAACTTGTTGGTTTCAAAACCAAAATGGAAATGAAAGTGTTTGAACTTAAAATTATAATTCCACAGATATAATAATTGAAATAAATGCTGGAAATTTTTTCATGGACCAATGCTCATTCAAATCTTTATAAAATTAAAAGATCATTTATTTTTTTATGCAACAGATAACTGAAAGCAGAGAAACAACAAAAATGAAAACACATGACAAAAATGAAAACCAATTAAAAGGTCATTTAGTTTTATTTTTTTTGTATTTTTTGTATTCAGATTTAGTAACAAAATGGTCAATTTGTCTTGATTTTTTTCCAAAGTAGTA